>NC_062285.1:111354226-111657256 GCF_902655055.1 Lutra lutra
GTCTGTTTATTTTGTCCATTACTGCTACTTTTATTTTGAACCTCTGTTAATAAGAGGGATTTCTTGGGCTTTTTGATAAATTAATGCTTTATCATTGTGAAAAGACTTTTAAAAAAAAAATCTTTGCTAATATTCTTTATGCTGGGATTAATCTTGCCTGACATTGTTTTTTGTTTATTTATTTTTCCTTGTCTGACATTATTAAGCCACTTAGTAATGATTTGTGTTTACAAAACAAATCTTTTTGCATATTACTTCTAACCTTTCTATGCCTTTATATTTAGTGTGTACAACATATGGCTTGGTCATTCTATGTTTAACCATGATGGCAGTCTTTGTTTTTAATTAGGCTGTTTAGTCCTTTCAAATATAACATAATTATTGACACGGTTTTATGGCTACTATCTTACTATTTATTTTTTGTTTGTCTACCATTTCTCCCCCCCCCCCTTCTTGCCTTCTTTTGGTTTGAGTACATTTTAGTATTCCACTTTATTTTGTCTGTTACTTTTTCACTCTGTCCCTCCCTGTTTTTTATGGTTTCTATACAAATTACAACATGTATCACAGTAGTCTTCTTATTATTTTAGGCATAAGTTAAGGAGCTTACATTGGTATACTTCCATTTCCTTCTAGTCACATATGCAATTGTTATACATTTCATTTCCCCTCTATCCCTTTCAGAATATGTTATTTTATGCAACCAAGTATCTTTTGAGGAAATTCAAAAACTGATTTTTAAAAAAGACATTTATACTTGCCACATATTTACCATACTCAGCCCTCTGCATATGTTGGTATAGATGCTAATTTCCATCTTGCATCAATATCATTTAGCCTAACTAATCAGCTTTGACATTCACAAAGTGCAGGACTGCTGGTGGTAGATTCTGAGCTTTTGTTCATGAGAAAAATATCTTTATGTCATCTCTGTTTTTGAATGGTATTTGAAGGACACTTATTTCTGGACTTTGAATTCTATTTCAACAATTTTTTTTCTTTGCCTTTAATGATTTATTTCACTTTTTTTTTTTAATGAAAACTATGAGGCCATAGTTATAGTTTGTGGTATCCCCTTCTGTCTGCTTTTTAAATGTTCTTTATAATTTGACTTTCAGAAGTTTTACTATGTTGTGTTTACGTGTGTCTTTTTTTTTTTTTTTTTCTTTTTCTTTATCTTGCTTGGGGTTTGTTGTGGTTCTCTAATCTACAGGTTGACTTTTTTTTTTTTTTTTTTTCAAATTAAAAAAAAAATGTTAAGTCACTATTTATTTACTTATCCCATATACTCTTCTTTCCCTTCTGGGATTCTAATGATACATATGTCAGACTGCTTGATATTGTCCCACAGGTCTCTGAGTGTGTTTTAATTTTTGCTTTAATTTGTTTTCTGTGTGCCTCAGTTCCAGTGATTTCTATTTTTCTATCTTTAAGATGATTGATAATATATTTTACAATATTCTATCTCCTGTTAAGCTCCTTTTTAAAAATTCTTTTGAAGATTTTATTTATTTATTTGACAGACAGAGATCACAAAGGCAGTAGGCTGGCAGAGAGGGGGAGGCAGGCTCCCTGCCAAGCAGAGATCCCAATGTGGGCCTCGATCCCAGGACCCTGAGATCATGACCTGAGCCAAAGGCAGAGGCTTAACCCACTGATTCACCCAGGTGCCCTTTTTCTTATTTTTTAAAAAGTTTGGCTATATTGTAGTTTTCAGTGCTAGAATTTTCATTCTGTTCTTCTTTATAGTTATCATTTTTGTCTTGAGATTTCCCTTCTATTCATTCATTACATTTAGATTTTTCTTTATACCTTCATTTATAATAGTAAAATAAACTATTGAAGATGTTAATTCCAACATGTCATCTCTGTTTCTAATGGTTGTTTTTCTCATTTGGTTTTGAGTCACATTTTCCTGTTTCTTCAGATATCTATTAAATATTTGCTGTATTTTTTGAATAGTATATATTGTTGACAAACTGGTTTTTGTGGTTCCTTAAAGTACTGAGTTTTTGTTCTGTTTTGTTTTTCTGACAAGCAATGAATCTACTGATACATCACCTTGATTATCTCCTGTCTTCTTTGCTGTTTGTTCCTTTTTTATTGTAGTTCTAGAGTAACCTTAATTTTAGGACAATAGAAGACCTTCTACAAAGGCTTTTCTAGACTGTGTCTTTTCTGAAATCTCAATGAAATGACTAGGCTGCTCACATGAAATTTGGTTTGTTATACCTTGTGTGCTCTCTAGTTGTTCAGTATTTTTTCTAAGCAAAACCTTGTAGAATATTACCTGAGGCATGTGCAGCTCAGTCTTCAGCAAAAGACATAAAAGCACCCCTCTGCAAAGCCCTGGAGCTTTTACTTTATGTACTCTCTGCAGAACCAATTTCAACCACCTCATCATTGTTAAACTCTGATCTTAGCTTCCTCAACTCTGTGAGGCTATGAGGCATGGTGGCATGCTTTCCTTGGATTTTGTCTCTCTATCCCATGATCAGGAAAGTTTCTCCCAACAGAAAACAGACACAATTTTGTGATGTTCATATCTTTTTGTTTCTCAAAGTCTTGTGCTAACTGTTTTTCAAATTCTGAACATTGTTGCTTCATTTGTTTCACCTGGTCTTAAGTGGTTGAGAGTGGGAGAGGTATCCAATAAGCTGTCTGTCACGGACAGAAGAGGAAATTGCATATATAATAAATTTCCTTATCCTCTTTAGAAATTGTTTTTTTTTCCCTTTTTGGAAATGCTATAAGAATTTGGTTTTTTTATTGTATATAATTTGGTTTTTAAAAACTCATTAGAATTTCTGTAAGAATGAGATGGAGAATGAGAAAATGAAAAAGGTTTAAATGTCATTCACAATGGAACAAGCTTGGTTACTTCAGTGCTATAGCTTTTATTAATAAAGATTAAATGTGAAATCAAAGAATAACAAGAACTACCAGTATTTCACATGCTTATATTAATCCTGATACACTGACCATTGGCAATGCACTGTTTGTTGGTTGTTTCTACATTTTTGAAACTCTGAACTACAAATGTATTCTGTTTTCAACTATCTGCCAAGAGCATAAATAGTTGAGCTTTAAAATGACACCCAGCTACATCTCTATTTGTCTGCATAAATGTCTGTGTGTGATATGTTTATAACTGTTGCAACACTTCTTTTCTTCACCCTGACAGTTCTGTAGAGATACAGCATATTATTTATGGAGAATTCAAAGCATGTTCAACAGTTTGTGTTAAGGCATTTCTGCTTCAAAATGTTTACAGTTTGAGGGCACCTGGGTGGCTCAGTGGGTTAAGCCTCTGCCATCAGCTCAGGTCATGATCTCAGGGTCCTGGGATCGAGCCCCACATCGGGCTCTCTGCTCTGCGGGGACCCTGCTTCCCCCTCTCTCTCTGCCTGCTTCTCTGTCTAGTTGTGATCTCTGTCAAATAAATAAGTTTAAAAAAAATGTTTACAGTTTGATCCTGTCTATACCCATTGAATCTACTATAACCGAAACTACACCTGCACAGAACTCCATGGCTGAATTAAGGGTAAACATGAAATTTTCAAAACACTTAAAAGGGTTCAAACATAAATGTATTTGTATCATCTAAACAAAATGCAGTGATTAAAAGTTCCCAAAAGGGGCACCTGGGTGGCTCAGCTGGTTAAGCAACTGCTTTTGCCTCAGGTCATGGTCCTGGGGTCCAGGGATCGAGTTCCACATTGGGCTCCCTGTTCTACGGGTGGTCTGCTTCTCCCTATGACCTCTCCCCTCTCATGCTCTCTTTCTTTCTCTCATTCTCTCTCTCAAAAAACTAAATAAAATATTTTTTTAAAAAGTCCCCCAAAGAAGTTTATGTGAAAAAAATAAAGTAAAATGCAACATATATTATCCAGGGGAAAGGAAAACATAACATTATAATTTTACAACAAATTGTTCTTTATAAAAACAATTTTTAAAATATGTAAAAGTAGGGGTGCCTGGGTGGCTCAGTGGGTTAAACCTCTGTCTTTGGCCCAGGTAATGGTCTCGGGGTCCTAGGATCGAGCCCTGCATTGGGCTCTCTGCTCAGCGGGAGCCTGCTTCCCTCTCTCTCTCTGTCTGCCTCTCTGCCTACTTGTGATCTCTCTCTCTGTCAAATAAATAAATAAAATCTTTTTAAAAAAATATGTAAAAGTATGTAAATAATAATAGTTAAAAATAAAAATGTCCATTAGATTCCTTAGCTTAAGAAGTTAAAAAATAAGTAATGTGGTCCTAGCAAAACTTCCCTGGATGCACTTCTTTTAGTAGTGCTGACTTCACTTGTTCCAAAGATCTAGCTCAATAACTCAATAACTCACTATTTATGAGTGACTTAAGTTTAAACTACTTTGAGAAAATCTATCAAAAATCATACAAAAAACAAGTCATATTTCCTAGGGAAAAGTATTTTGCAATTTTCCTTATTTTTCATGCTTACATCACTTAATTACAAATGAAAACCCTCTTATCATCAAACACTTTGATTAACTGAAAATAAACAGTGGAATAAAACAGGAAGCCATGAACAAAGAAAATGCATGTATTAGATACTCATTTTCACATGAACTATAAAAGTACATATGCATTTTTTTCTTCTGTTTATATAAAAAGTGAAGTCTTTTTATTTTGGCTACAGTCTACTGATCAGAGTTGTATGCCGTCTTCAGAACTAAAAACCTCCATTGTGAATATCCTGTGTTCCAGGATATATATATATATATGTATATATATATATATTTTTTTTTTAATTTTAGGTGAAAGAAAAATTTAAATCAAAAAATCCTGAGTGCATGTATTTTCTAAGCATTCACTATTTTTCAATCATTTTTATGTAATGTAATAATACTTTTAGCAACTAAATTTTAAGTCTTTCTAAGTATTAAAAGTTTAATAAAAACAAAGCCATATTTCTTTGTAGACATATTTACTTAGTCTACATAATATTCATAAAAGTACAAAATTACCATAACAAGAACATCTTAGACAGACAAATATGTAATCACACTCATTTCAGTCTTGGTAGACATATAACCCAAGCAAAAGGAGCAGAAATATACTTTTTTGCCAGGTACTAGACTCCTAGTCACAGGTGCTGGGATGCCTACAGATTAAGTTGCCCTGTTTTGCTATGAGAATGTAGGGTTTGATTAAATTGGAGAGGCACTTATGTAGCATTCATAGAAGAGAGTTTCACTCATGCATATTTAATGTCATTTATTTTGTTAATTCTAAGCTTGATAAAGACAAGGATCTTGACTATCTTGTTCACAACTATTATCTCCAATCTATGGCACTGTGTCTTGTAACTAGTAAAAAATCAATATATTTTTAATGCAGAAAAACCATGATCAAGCCATTTTTAGAACACACAATACACAAAAATATTCAACATCACAGGAAATCAAATGACTATCTTAAGAACTATCCAATTATCATACTGAAAATTTAGAAAATGGTAACAATAATTATTGAAGTCGCAATGATGGAATAGGCACACTTGTACATTATCAGAAGAAATACAAATTCATACATTTTTCAGAAGGACACAATTTTGTAAGATATATTCAAAGCTTCAAAAACATTAATATACTCTAAATTCTTCAGAGATGTATGTAAAGATTTATGTATATTTTTATGGAAATATTCATGTCAGTAAAAAAAAGTAAATTGGTTAAATATGTACTAGAAGATTGATTAAATAATGTGACATCTATATGTTGGAATATTACACAGGCATTTAAATAATGTATTCATATGCTATTTAATGATGTGGAAATACTCAATGAAAATTAAAAAATTAAAAACTAAGCTGTATATTTAGAAAATCACATTTATTATAAAACACAAAAGAAAAAAAATATAAATGCAAAGAATTTATCTATTTTAGGGGTGATAAGGTCTTTGAAGCTTTTATTTCTTCTTCATTCTTCCTTTTGATTCTTTTTCTTTTTTTCTATCATGAACATGCTTTTTTATGAATCAGGACAAATTTCCTTAAAAGCTTTTTCATTTTAATTTCTGTATCAGTTTTTGTTCTTTGAAAATATCATCAGAAAACTAATTTTGAGTGTTACATTTAGTGAGTGGAGAGAGGGTGTGAAGTTTTGTGCACATTAAAATACTAGCCTGACATGACTTGCCTAAATTTAAGGGTGTCACATTTGATAAAATGTTAGCAGTAAAAAGAACATTAGAGATGCCCTAATTAAACCTCCATCTTTAGCAGTAAGTGGCTATGCACTATTTCCACATTAAGCTTTCCATGAAAATGTGTTTCAAATTTGGCATGTACTTGTACTTGTTTGGAAAACAAGAACTGGGATGCAGAAAATAATACAACTAATGGGCCAAGATTCTCTACTTTAATAAGCATTTACATTTTAAAATGTGTCAGTAGGCTGAATATTTATTAGACATGAAAACCTTACGTACTGACTATTCATGACAGTTTGACAAGAGTTTCTGAGTGGAAAGTGAGGGTTTTTTTTTTAAATAAAAATTTAAATTATAGAAAAATAAAACAAATAGCATTTTCCCACTTGGTTATTAAAGTTTTATTTTGCTTCATTATGTTTTCCTTTTTCAGCTATTTACTACTAAGGTGCTTTTTTCCTAGGTTCATAGCTAACTTATATTTATACCCTTTGTATTTAGGTTGAGAACATATGATTGAAAATGAAATATCGGCTACCAGGCCCACCTATAAATACTCTGTAGCAATTCATCATATTGTAGGTCATATTTAAAGATTATATGGTTACTAGATGAAAAGATGTTAAATCCCTAAATCATTTTTTTTAACGATTTTATTTATTTTCTCTTTCTCTCCAGGAGCCAGAGGGAGAGGGACAAGCAGACTCCTCACTGAGCACAGAGCCCAAAGCGGGGGTCAATCGCATGGATCATGACCTAAGCCAAAATCAAGAGTTGGTCACTTAACCAAAGGAGCCACCCAGGTGCCCCCCCTCAATCCATTTTGTATGAGAACTTTTAAGGAAAGTTATGCAATTATGAACATCCTCATTCAGTTTGCATGAGTGAGAATAGCACAAAAGTTTTGTAATTACTTACTGTAGCAGCTAGCATTAATTACACAGTCTAATAAATAAAAACCTTAGCACCTCAAAATTTGGTGCTGAAGTAACAAAAATGACAATATGTGATATTAGTTACATTGCTGGGCAGCAAATATTTTGCCAAGTAAAAGAATTATACTGCCAAATAGCCACAAGTCCATATTAAGAAGACTTTGGCTCTGTAATTTTTTTTTTAAGATTTTATTTATTTATTTGAGATAGAGAGTGAGAGTGCAAGCAGGAGGAGCAGCAGAGGGAGAGGGAGAAGCAGGCTCCCACTGAGCACAATGTGGGACTCGATCCCAGGACCCTGGGATCATGACCCAAGTTGAAGGCAGGTGCTTAACTGAGCCAACTAGGAGCCCATTTGACTCTGTAATTCTTGATAAAAACAAAACAAAAACAAAAAACAAACAAACAAAAAAACCACGAATCTTTTGGACACCCATATTTCCATGAACATGATGTGGGTTCTGTAAATTGAATAACCAAGAAAGACCTATTCTTCAATACCCACTTTACAGATGGCCAAGGATAATAAGATGTAGTCCTCACTGAATTTGTTTTTCTTAACAAAGGAGTTCTTCCCAGTGAAGATAATCAGACTGAATTGAGAATCTTTCTTTTTTTACTCTGGGAAGTAGGATTTTACAATACCTGCCTAGCTGGATTCCATAAATATCATGAATTAAAAATTTCTACATGTCTTCTATTTGTCCATTTTCCAAACAGAAGTTATTGAGATTACCTTGTCTGTCTGTAAGTATGTGTATTTGGACTATCAGAGGGCATAAAAATGATTTTTTTTAAATTTTCAGATTTCAGAATCACAGTTCTCAAATTATATATATATATATATATAATTATATATATATACATACATATATTTCTGTATATATAGATCTGATAAAGACAACTGTGATCATCCGAAGATCCCAGAACATAAGCCAGATGACTGGATAAGACTGGAGTTTATTCGTTTGAGGAAGTTGAGTAAATATGGGAGTTAGTCTAAAAGGAATATTTGGTGACCAGAAGATTAGTCTGTAAAAGAAGATATTGATACATACTAACTAAACCATTTCCATTTTCTCCTGGATGCATAACTAACACTACATTTTTCAGTCCCCATTTTAACTAGCTTGAGATTATATGACTAACTTTTGTTGCTGAAACCTCCTGCCTGATTTTCCACTCTTACTTACTTCTCTAAAATGAATATGGAAGCATTAGAAAATAGTAGGAGCCTGTTGTCATTGCTTGTAGGAAAACCACTCAGGAAGGGATGAACAACAGATACACTTCACTTGCATTCAGTCGCTAAGACTCCTGGATTTTTGGTGGTGGTGTCGATATAGGTGGTGGTGTTGGCACAGGATTTTTGGTGGTGTGTTGATACATGTTTTAGCATGAATGACCCTGACTATAGAGGAACTAACATTTTAGCAAAAATAATTCCATTTTATAACCAAAAATTAAAATATCGTTTTAAAAGAAAAAGTACACAGCATATGTTAGATATACAAAGAGGTTAAAATTGGTCTTTTTTTCCCCCAAAGACATAGCATTTATAACTTTTCAAAGTCTGTCATTTAAAAAGAAAGAAAACAACTCCTACCACCTTTTCAGTGAAGATGTCAGGAGAGCTATTCCATTTGGTAAACACTGATTTTCTCTGGGGCCTATTTTTACCCACGATTCAAGGAACACAAAATTTATGGATTTTGGAGATGTGATTATAGGTGACTGTCTAGAAATAATTTATGATAACTTCTGAAGAAGCTGTCATAGGTACATATGATGCCTTTAAGTTAATAACAGCTTCTATTGCTTACACTGTTTTCCACAAAGGTGGCTGTTCCATTCTATTTGACCTTAATTGGTATAATTGATAACAGTTAGAGCTTGGTGTGCCTTTTTTTTTTTTAAGATTTTTTATTTATTTATTTGACAGAGAGAAATCACAAGTAGGCAGAGAGGCAGGCAGAGAGAGAGGAGGAAGCCGGCTCCCTGCTGAGCAGAAAGCCCGATGTGGGGCTTGAACCCAGGACCTGGGATCATGACCTGAGCCGAAGGCAGCGGCTTAACCCACTGAGCCACCCAGGCACCCCTTGGTGTGCCATTTTAATCATGCAGGTACAGCTCTCCTGACAGAAGACAACAAGATAGCTTCTATGTGTTACCTAGCGTTAGAGTGGAGACAGAAAGGTAGAATAAATAAATGTTTGTTATTTAACCTGTGAACCGGATACTTGTAGATCATCACTGGCAATTTACTAATGGTTTCAAAGAATTTATGCTAATCTCTAAACAATCAAAGAAAGCTACTTATTGTGCAATTTAACATAAAGGAAAAGAGAAAATTATTTGGATATAGGTTAGAGACATACACAAGTGATCCAAGAAGAACAGCCTGTTTGAAAATGCCCGAAACATTGGTGCAACCCCTAATAAACAAGATTTTTATGACAGACAAGCTGCTGAATTCTTATTATTTGAAGACGTGATATTTAGTTGGAAGTAAAAACTGAAAATGATCTTGTTATAAATGTAATTATAGATCTTCCTTGATTTACAGTGGGTTATATCCTGATAAACATACTATAATTTGAAAATATTGTAAATGAAAAATGCATTTTATCCACCTAGCCCACTGAACATCACAGGTTAGCCTAGCCTACCTTAAATGTGCTCAGAACATTTACACTAGCCTCCAGCTGGGCAAAGTTATTTAACACAAAGCGTGTTTTATAATAAAGTGTTGCATACCACCTGTCATTTATTAAATACATACTGAAAGTGAAAGACAGAATGAATGTATGGATACAGAATGATTGTAAATGTATTCGTTGTTTGCCCTCAAGTTCTCACCACCACTGCCCAGCATCCTTGGAGAGTGTCGCACCACACGGTCTTACTGGGAAAAGATCAAGATTCAAAATTCCAAGTATGGTTTCTGATGAATATGTGTCACTTTCACACCATTGTAAAATCAAAAAATCATTAAGTTGAAGCATTGTAAGTCAGGAAGCATCTGTGCTTCAATTCTCACTGATTTGAACGGTTACTTGGTTTATGTATATGAGGGAGGGGCTGGATGTTGAAAAGAAAACAGATATTGCTAATTTAATATTAATATTAATTATTTTGAGATAATGAGCTGGTTAGTCCAAAAAGAAATATTGTGTCTTTCACCTTTATCACCATTCTTTGGAATGTTTCTTTTTCCTCTTAAATAATAGGAAGGCAAAACTCATTTCAACTATTAAAACTCCAAGAACTCAAGGTTTTTACTTTCTCAGGTAATTGAACAATGTTTATTCTATCTTCCCATTAAGGAACTGGATTCTGCAGCATTTTATATTCATTGTTTTTTGTTTTAATTTGGGAAACAGTTTTACTGTCCAAACCAAGTTTTCTTTTTTTATTTTTTATTTCTTTTCAGCGTAACAGTATTCATTGTTTTTGCACCGCACCCAGCGTTCCATGCAATCCATGCCCTCTCTAATACCCACCACCTGGTTCCCCCAACCTCCCACCCCCTGCCCCTTCAAAACCCTGATTGTTTTTCAGAGTCCATAGTCTCTCATGGTTCACCTCCCCTTCCAATTTCCCTCAACTCCCTTCTCCTCTCTAACTCCCCTTGTCCTCCATGCTATTTGTTATGCTCCACAAATCCAAACCAAGTTTTTAACAATTGGCCACTTTCCATTATGATATATTGCAGTTCAGTGCATAAGAAGGTCAGCAGTCCATGTCCCAATATTATCTCATGTTTATTCTCTAATTCTTCTACTCTAACCCCTAGTAATGACATATCTCACCAGGTAGTGTTAACCAGAGTAGACAGAGACCATGACAAATGTTGGGGGAGCTAGGAGTGTGTGGGCCATTCAGCAATTCAGAAATGAAAAAAAAAAAAAAAAGTAAAAAAGTTATGCTGCCCAACTATATCTAAGACTTTCCTGGAAGCTCTTTTACTTAAGTAATCATTAGCGAGTCAAATCACTATAATAACTGATACTCTCCTTCAAAACTATAGTCTTCTCCCTCCCCCAGCTTATATCTAATTCCAATCTCATGTAGCTTTATCTGTACTTTCTTACCTTTTTTCCCCTTTATTTTAAGGGGGAAAATATTCAGTCATTAAAGCTGCCTTTTCTTCCTAAATCTTAGTTACTGTCATTTTCCCATTCTAGAACTTTGCTCCCAAATTTATTCTCTTTCTGTCTAGAACCAAATGCTTCTTCAACTCATTCTCCCCTGCCTACAAATACACATAGGGCTTGACTATTCTAAAAAGCCAAAAGGAACAAAAAGTACTTCATTTTATCCTAGCATATGTCCTTCCACACAATCTGTTTTTCTGCTTTCTGCAATGGTGCAAAACCTTTGCAATGGATAAGTAGTAATAATGGTCACCATATTATTTCTACACTTTCTTGCTTAACCATATACTGACTTCTAAGCCCATCACTGTAATGAAATTGCCTGTTCAAAGTTTCCAGTGATTTCCTAATTATAAAATCTCATGGTTATTTCTGTATTCTCATTTTTTAAGGCCTCCTGCTACATTTGATTTTTTTTAACTCTTCACCTACTTATGGTATCTAGTCCTTCATTCCATACTTCTGCCCTACATTTTTATTATGTTTCTCTTAACCCACCCCCCCACAATGTTCCCTTTACTAGCTGGCTGCTCTTTCCTCCTTTTCACTTTGATCTCAGGAAACACTGTGTTTTGGTCTTTTGCTATTATACTTGTGATTTTACATTCCTGCTCCCAAGAGTTCATGGATTATTTTGGTTTTAAGTAAGTATACTCCAAAACACATATCATTATTCCTGTTCTCTCATCAGAACTCTACAGACATGTTCCCAATGTCTTTTTTAAAAAATAATTTATTAATTTATTTGAGGGGAAAAGAGAGAGCACATGAGCAGGGTAGGGGGGGGAATAAGGGCAGAGGGAGAGAAACTCAAGCACATGCCATGATGAGTAGGAACCTGACCCAGGGCTCGAGCTCATGACCCTGAGATCATGACCTGAGCCGAAATCAAGAGTTGGACACTTAACTGACTGAGCCACACAGGCGCACCAACATGTTCCCAATATCTAATTGAATTATCCTTTCCATAAATTACATAACTTTTCCTTCATACCTGGTTAATCAATTCTCAGTCTCAAAAGTGTTTTAATTCATCCCTATCTTTAGCGTATTGGGAAAGTTGACAAATTCTCAACTGTTCACTTAAAATGTTTCTTTTGTTAGGGATAGCTGACAAACAGGCCCAGTGCAAGACTGAATGCGAGAGACCTGAAGACCTTCTCCACCCGCAAAACATAGATATAAATATCTGTAAGTGCATTAGTGGCACAGGAGGCACAGGAGGACACTGTGATGATCCAGATGCAAAACTCTTTTTAAGGCAATGGGATGTATTTAATTAAGTTTCATTACAGCTGAGACAGTTTTATTCATGGTTCTACCATAGACCCTCTTCTTTCCTTTCTCAACACTCCTTAATTAATCTTGTCCATTCCTACATCTACATATAGATTCTTTCATTCAACAAATATGTATTGAGTCCAGGTACTACTGTAATTACTAGTGATAGAAAGTAAACAATCCATAGTAAATATAGGTGATGAAGTGCATAGGAAGGGAAGCAAATCTTATTTTCTATAAGGAATACCTATGTTGCAAGGGCAACTAGGACAAAAATCATAAAATGGATGAAAGCTTGGTATATTCTAAGGCAGAGAGAAACCTGGAGTTCTTTGTACATAGTGACAGAAAATACTAACCAGATGAGATTATGTTGGAGATCTAGACAGCTGTCAGATCACGGAGGTTTACATAGAACTCTATGTAAGAAGAAACAGTGGTTTCACTTCCAAATATTTCTAGCTTTATGTCAGAATTATGCCCTGGCTCATATTTCCACCTGTTTTAGGCTATCTCATTTGGTTACTATTCAGATGAACTCAAACTATAGGAAACTGAACTCATCATCTTAACCCCTAAACATGCTGCTTTCCTTCTTCCTATCTTAGAACATGGAACCCTGAAACACTTTGATGCCCCAGCCACACACCTGTGAGTCTCCCATCATTTACTCCTGTTTCTTTCTTATCTCCCCCTCCCCCACTAAGTCAACTATTAATGCTATTAATGATACTTCCTAGATATCTTTGTCCAAGTCTCACTCTCATTTCCACTGCAACACATGTCACAAAATCTCTTTCTTCAATCATTTCAAATTTTCTCAATTGGCCTTGCTCACTTTCCAGTCAAGTCACCACACCTTTTAAAACACAGTATGTTCCTATAATAACAAGTTTGTTTAAAATCTTTTAGGTACTCACTACCCATGCTTTTATGCTGTTTATCTCTCTATTCCTTGACTTCAAATATCTAGTCATCCTCAACATATTATAGTTCCTTGGGAAATGATTTTCAATAATTTACTAAAACAATGCATATATATTTCACTACTATACATGGATCTTTTCTAATCTTGGTATTCTTTTATAACTCAATTTCTAAAATTATAAAGATATTTTTGATAACTTTTATTTTGCACCATTTAATCAATGTAAAAGTCAAGGATTAAATACTTTTTGGTATGAAGTTAGATGAAGACAAATTGAAACCGTTGATTTCCATTTTCTTTGGAAAAGAAAATATTTCCCAAGTGAAGAAAAGAAAGGTTAAATCTAGAGTGAAAAACTTGACAGAAGATATAAACGCAAGAAAATTAACAGAAAAGATATCCACAGGGAGGGAAAGTAATACTCTATTTTGCACCATTGACAAGATGACCTGGTTCTTTAATAGCTCGTGAAAACTCTGCATTAACAACGTGTAAGAATGATGACATTAGCTTATGAATATTTAACAATTGTGATGATTATGTCCTTGAGAGTTTATTCTTGTAAAAGATGGGAGGCAGGGATATATGTGCCTCAATCTCTTAAGCATAGTAATATTATATTATATTAAGCATAGTAATATTATAATTTTCCATTTTATACACACACACACACACACACACACACGTTTCACATATATATAAACTTTCATTGAAAGAAACTTTCAAAAATAAATTTTATTTAGAATTTTACTTAAGGGGACAATTTTGGAATCAAATTAATTGCAGAAGGTTTAAGAACCATAATCTGAGTGTAGACTCTTTTCAAATCCCTACCTGACTGATAATGCTATGTATGGGTGGAAGACTGAACATATTTTCATAGAAAATCTCTCAGAAACCAGGAGAAGGGTCTATTTTTTTTTTTTAAAGATTTTGTTTATTTATTTGACAGGCAGAGAGAGAAGAGGAAGCAGGCTCCCTGCCGAGCAGAGAGCCTGAGGTGGGGCTTGATCCCAGGACCCTGGGATCATGACCTTAGCCAAAGGCAGAGGCTTTAATCCACTGAGCCACCCAGGTCCCCCAAAAGGGTCTATTCTTAAAAGACAGAATTGATCTTGATGAGATTTGTGAGTTTGTAACACCTTTGACTATATTCAACAATTTAGGAGATTTATGAAAATTGAACTCAACTTTGAGGGGAAAAAAAGAGTAAAGAGACGGGATCACTCATCTTATCTATTTAGACTACTATACTATCATGTTACTACAAACATGTTACTAACACAGACAGGCAAATGGAACAGAATAAAAAGGGAGGTCATGTAAATATAAGAACTAGATACATGCAGTACCAATGTAGTACATGTAATACCAATAGAGAATCATAAATTTTAAAGCAAATGATCCTGGAAAACAATGGTTTACTATGTGAAGAAAAAGTATAAAAGTAAAGATAGATAAATGATGTAAGTAATGGAATGATAGATACATAGATGCATAAATACATTCATACAACTAATAGAAGAGAATATAGGACAGTATATTCATGGTAATGGTTTGAATTAAAAAAAAAAAAGGTTATAGAGCCCAAAGGAGTAAAAAACAAATATTAAAGAGAAAACCAGATAGGCTTAACTTATTAAAAAAAATGACTTTTATTCAATAAGAGACAAAATTATAGGAAGACACATTTGCAACATAAGACTTGGCAAGAGGGGTACCTGGGTGGCTCAGTGGGTTAGGCCGTTGCCTTCGGCTAGGGTCATGATCTCAGGGTCCTGGGATCGAGTCCCACATAGGGCTCTCTGCTCAGCAGGGAGCCTGCTTCCCCCCTCTCTCTCTGCCTACTTGTGCCCTCTCAAATAAATAAATAAAATCTTAAAAAAAAAAAAAGACTTGGCAAGACCTTAATATTTAGAAACTTAGATGATCTCCAGTAAATAGAACAGAAAAAAAAAGAAATTAATAAAAATGGGTGAAATTCACAGGAGTAACTAAGAAGGCAAACTCAGTGGCAATTAGAAAAAATAGAAAAGTTTAATAGAATCAAACAGTAAGAGGATGTGAAGAAATGGGAATTTTTATGTAGTAGGTATGCAGTTGGTGAGAGTTGGTTTCAAAGTATAATCTTAAAATCACTATGTTGCATCTGACATTCAGTGAGACAAGTCATGAAAGTACAATTCCAAGTGGTATTCCACTTAGTTTGTCTTAAGAGCGAAAGTATAATATAGATATTTTTACATGTATCAAATCATTAAATATTATAAAATAATATTCAATATTTGCAAATATTTAATGAAATGGGAACTCATATATAGAATAAGAAGTCATGTAATTTTGCTTAAGTCTTTCTGAAAGTCAGTTTGACATTGTGCATCAGGAATTTAAAAATGTTTATTAGTGTAATGATTAATTTTATGTGTCAGTTTGGCTGGTGAGAGGTTATCCAGATTAAAGATTATTTTGGGATGTGTCTGTCAGGGTGTTTACCGAGTAGATTAGTATTTGAATTAATGAAATCTGTAAAGCAGATTGCCCTCCCCACTGTGACTGAGTTTCATTTTATCCTTTGATGGTCCGAATAAAACAAAAGGCTGAGAAAGAGAGAATTTGCCCCATTTTCTCTGCCTCAGAAGTGAGCTGAGACATCTCATCTAATCTCTCCTGCTCTCAGAAAAGGAGTTATACCATCTGCTCCCCTGATTTTCAGGCCTTTGTATCTGGGCTGAAAGAGACTACCACTTTTCTGGGTCTCCAGTCTGTAGATGGCAGATTGTGGGACTTCTCAACCTCCCTAATCATATGAGACAATTCCCCATTGTCTCAAACATATATAAATGTCTAAAACATATATATTTTACAGAGAAACAGAAATAGATATCCTACTGATTCTGTTTCTCTGCAGAACTCTGGCTGATACACTAACTTTGCCTCAGGAATTCTACTTCTAGAATTTTATGGTAAAGGAACAATCAAAACATGCATAAATACATACATAGACTTTTTTTATAGTATTAACTGAACTGGAACAAATCTGAAACATCAACTTCATGGTAAAAGTGTTTTTTTTTTTTTTAATTTTATTCATTTATTGGTCAAAGGGAGAGAGCGCGCATGCAGGGGGATTAGCAGGCAGAGGGAGAAGCAGGCAGAGGGAGATGCAGGCTCCCCGCTGAGCAAGGAGCCTAATGAGGGACTCCATCTCAGACCCTGGGATCATGATCTAAGCCTAAGGCAGATGATTAACCGATTGAGCTACCCCGCCGTCCCCACAGCAAACGTTTTAGAAAGCATGATTTATGGTGTTCTATCAGATGCAGCCATGGAAAATTATGTTTGGGTAAAATTTTAATGAATTATTGAAAAAATCCTTGTATTAAGTGGGGGGAAAGCATAATGAGAAACTCTATTGTGTTGAAATAATATAAAATATTAATAGCAGTTATCTATATGCTCTGATAATTAACCACTATACTCTAAGCAAGAAATGAGGATAGGATATTGTACTTTACTTACCTCTAAATGCTCAACATTTAGTTCAGTCTTGGTACATATTAGCCACTCAAAAAACTGTTGTTAAGAGAATAAACCTGAATTGTAATTAATTAATTTGTTTTTCTTATACTCATCCAATTTAGAAATTCTCAGCAATTAGCATATATTATTGTTATAATCAAAATATTTAAATATTATTTAAAAATATATCTACCACAACCTTCCATAAGGTTTAGGGATAAATGTTCTCTTCTTTCCTCTGCTTGTGTGTGAATGAAGAATCAGAAAATTTATAGAGTATGTTGTTTTGCTGATAAAATTCTACCTGAAAAAAATCTCTTAATTGTTGGCAAATAATACAGTCAATCAGAATTTAGAAATGGAAAGAACTCTCTTTATGCTTCAAATTGGATCACAAGGGACAAATAACTTTTAATATATTATTAACTCCACTTTTTCTTTTGGTTTCATCAATAAATTTTATCCTATTTTTTTTTAAAGATTTTATTTATTTATTTGACAGAGAGAGATCACAAGTAGACAGAGAGGCAGGCAGAAAGAGGGAGGGAAGCAGGCTCCCTGCTAAGCAGAGAGCCCGATGCGGGACTCGATCCCAGGACCCTGAGATCATGACCTGAGCCGAAGGCAGCGGCTTAACACACTGAGCCACCCAGGCGCCCCTATCCTATTTTTTATATTAAATTTAATTTTTAGATTATAAAATACTTCTATAGTCATAAGCTTGAAATTCAAATCTCAAATAATGAAATCGCGCAGTACTTACTGTGAAAGTTTTCCAATTTATACCTAAACTGTTTTTTTATTAAACATATTATGCAATGATAGAAAAGGTATTTGCTTTGAGCCAATAATGTCAAGTTATATTTTCCATATTGAGCTGTAATTACCCAGAAGAGTATATTTTACTTCCTCTGTGTGAACACTTGGATGAAATTCTTCAAATATTTAGCATTATGTTTTTATTACCATTTATCTGAATGGTGATTACTATGTCAGAAGATTAAGCGGAAGGAAAATGAAAATATGCAAAGAATCTGTAACAAAAATCAATATTTGATAAACTTTGCATTTTAAGGAAAAATAAGGAAAGGATGAGATGTACCCTTTGCAGTAGATTTAACTCAAACTTTTCAGTTTCAGGCTTGAATTTCAATTTGCTGAGCAAACTTTCTCTATTTGGGCATGTTTTCTTCTCTTCTGGCTCAGCTCCATTTCTATTGATGCCTAAAGGATTTGTGTGAGTTGGCTCACATTTACAAAGCACCCAGTGTGAAATGGCATTTTACTCCTTGTGCATTCTTTTTTTTTTTTTTTTCCTATTCTTTTCCTTTGTGTTAGTTGGGAATTGACAGGAGCTTCACACCGAGATGCAAGTCATCAAGAATAACTATCATGGAAGAAAAACATACTTCCTTCTATTAAAAAGTACATTATAGCAGAAACTAGTTGTCTGCTCCTGACCATCAAGACATGGTCCTGAAATTTTAAAAATATATATTTCAGAAACTCCACCATCTCTTAAATTAAAATAATAAATTTGAGCATGGTTGTTTGAACTAGTTAAGCAGAAATTGATCAAAACCCTTCTCTGTATATAGAGTTTATATTTAGAAATGGGGCAGGAAAGACAGAGAAGAGTGGTTCTTCTATGAAGAAGAGCAATATGAAGTGATTGTTTTATCCAAGAAATAATAGCACTACTGAGCAACTTCAAATTCCATATACAGTCAGCTTGTCTGCATTCTGTCACTGAAAAGCATTAACTTGAATTTTACAGTTTTAGTATAACCTGCCATATGGCAGTGGCCCTATATTTTCTTCTCTCTCTGTCTCTTTCTCTCTCTGGATTTCTGTGAAAACTCAGTTTCACTTGCATCTTATGGACTGAGTCTAAAATAAAGTTGCACTACATAACACTGTCAGACCAGCTGGAAGATTCTACTATCCCCGTCTATAACACTGATATCTCAATAAAATTCTGAAACAAGTATTTGAGGTCCCACTAGGCCAAAGTTGGAATTCTCAGCCAGAGTAATGTACATGCAAGATACAGAAGAACTTCCCTTCCATGGTCAGCGGGGAACTGAGCTATTATCTACTTCCATGTGAGAAAGACACTAATTTAGTAGATAAAGATTTTGTATCACATATATATGGTTTCAATGATATAATGTTGAATGCATTCTTCATAATCAAGAAAGAAACAACATTTAAAAATATTACTATTCTTGTAAATGTATTTCATAATTTCAATTTATTTTAATACCATTATTAACCAGCATGAGAAAGTTACTCTTTTTTTCTTGCTAAAATCCACCCCAAACTTACCTTAAGCATGCATCTTTCATAAGCAATTCAAAATAAAACTTGCTGAAGTATTTTAATACTTTTAAGCACCTATAAACTAGGTAGTCACTAGCTCCTGAAATATAAAAGTTATGCTAGGTAGGACCCAAAAGTACAGATGTTTACAGTATAAGGTGGGAGGTCTAAGGACAATCAAATTAGTTAAAAAAAAAAAAAAAAAGTGGGCCAGTTGCTCTAAATGAAATATTTGTTGTGTGCTATGGGGACTCAGAGGAGAGATACCAAATCCAATTTTGTGAGGACAAGAGGGAGCATTCAGAGACATTAACTCCAATTCTACTCCTCAGCCCTTTACATTTTATCAAGTGGTAGTGCAATGCTAGGTCCTCATTAATTCCTCCATACTCGGGGACTCACCAGTAGTACCAAGTCTGATGCACAGACTGTCTCAAAGCATTGCTGAGGGAAACAGATCATGTTAAGCTGGCCTTTGTACCTCAGGGAGTCTTGTTAGTACTTTAAAAGATAAGGATCATTTATCATGAACTCATTCATTTTTTAACAGTTCTGTTTCCAAGCCTTGGCAAGTTTGCTGACCTTCACACTTAAGTAGGATAAATGATTTCCTTGTTTACATTATCAGCTTGCTCGGAAAACCATTTCTTATTTTTTAGAATGCGGAAAGTAAATTCTAGTCCAGCATACTGTGATTATTATGAATCACAAATTAGTACCACTTTAGAATACATTTTACTTAGGGAGTGATATTTCTCTGCACAGATATTTTTTCTGCTTTTGCATTTATGTGCACTCTTGCCAAATGTATACCACAGTTTTTTCAAGTATATTTGTTCTTTTTTTCTTTCCTCCCTCCCTCCAGTCTATCCTTCCTTCCTTCTTTCCGTCCTTCATTTGTTCCTTCCTTCCTTTCTCTTTCTTTCTTTCTCTTTCCTTCCTTCCTTCCTTCCTTCCTTCCTTCCTTCCTTCCTTCCTTCCTTCCTTCTCTCCTTCCCTCCCTTCCTCCCTTCTTTTCTCTTTTTATCTTTCCTTCCTTCCTTCATTCCTTTGAAAGACATGTGATCCTCTAATTTCATCCACTCTTGCTATTGTCATGGATGCTGTGCTCAGTCCTCAGGACGACTGCACCATCTGTTGTAAACTGTTTTCATTGTAATAAATAAAAAGAAACATACTCTAAAAAAAACACACAATTCTTTTCTTCTCAAAATAATTTTTCTCATTTTAATATACCTCAAATCAAGATTCATTCTAAATTGTTGTGCACATTCATGCAATTTTCCACAAAAAAAGTACAATCAGGGTTTATGGTGAAACTTATGATTGATGGAATCTTAAACCTGACAAAGTATAGTATTCATAAGAATATATACCTATGTGTAAATAGGTGAAAAGTCATCATCAACTATAATATTTCATTACTCTATTTTATTCACTTATGAAACTTTAGAATAAATCCATATCTAAATAAAATCTGTTTCATGTCTCAATCCCAAGGTACTATTAGTATTCAGTCATTGAGATTATTCTTTCCTGAATCAATGTCATAGATTCAAATAGACTTTCTGGTATGAAATTAAGTTTGCATATAGAGATTTTTCTAAAAGTCTTCAAACAAATACAAGCTTTGATACATTTGATTAAATAAAGAGTTGAAAATGAAAAAAAAATAGTCAACCTGTAAATAAAACTTAGGAGAATTTGATTGCTTTTGCTGTACAAAGATCTGTATTTTACATGAAATTGCAAATGGCACAGAGGCAACAGATGCAGTCTCTTTTGTTTGGTTATTTATTTAGCTTTTTATTTACTTTTCTAACTTGATCCATTTTCTGCCTTGAACACAAGGAAATCTGAGACTCTAAGCCAATCAGTGATTTTGAAAGTTCATACACTTTTACTGCCTCTGTTTGAATGGAGGGATAGTGGTATGGAAAACAGGGGTAAAGTACCAAGATTCTAAGAACCAATGACAAGTTTTCCTCTGAGGAAAGGATAACTCTTCCCTCACACTGTGAAGATACATGCTTTTGTCACCAGCTAGCAGAGCAGGGCTTTGAACATTTCTTTTCTTAGTTTTCTGATAATTACTTTACTCCCATTTTTAACTTACATCTTCTTCCACAACTCTCATTGTAACTCTTAACATTTTAATCCCCTTCTTTTGTGGAACTAATTTCAGTTATATTGCTCTAATAAAATAAATAAAAGCAGGAGAACTTATAATTTGATTTAGACTTACATATTTGTTCTTTTAAGGCTAATGTTCCAAGTTGTTATTATTTATTGATTGTGTCTATATTTCTCCCTTTCAGCCTCCAAACCTTGCTGGCTTCTCTAAATTTTCTAATTGAAATACAAGACTTAGAATCTAATAGAATTACTTATACACACTTACAAACCTTTAAATCTTTAAAAGGGACCATTAGCTGCATTGTTCCCGTAGGAATAGATGAAATCAGAATCTTATGGTAGAATAGCATTTGAAGATAGTATTAATCTCTCTCTCTCCTGACTCAGGCCCTTATACAGCTGGGATTTAAAGCAAGCTTTTGTAGACAAACCCTGGTGAGTGGTTCAAGTAAGATATTTTTAAAAGACAAGTGAAATGATTAAACTCCAGGGTTTTAAAAGAAATGAATCAACTCCAGTCTCCGACTTCATCTAGCTATGTAACCTCAGATAACTCTGACCTCTAGTTTCTGCATATTGTGATGGAGGCTATTAAATTTTTACCTCCTCTACATGGAACATTTATAAAAAAGAGTATTGTCTTGAATTTATAATGTTGCCCCAAGATTCATAGCTAACCTTGTACATTTACTTTTGCTAGAATACATTCATTTTTAAAGGATTAAAAACATAAGAATTTTATAGTTTTCCTGCTTTATTGTGTGAAATCAATCCCCCCCCTCTTTCTCTTGATTTCTGTTTCTCTCATGTTTCCTCTGTCTATTAGAATAGATGGTGGGCACTGCCAATAAAGCTTAAATTAATAATAGGTAAATGTTTCAAAATGACATAAGGTGAGGAAGTTCTATTTTCTTATAGAATTTAAGTACTTCTAACAGCTTTTAGATTTTCTTGATGTAAAACTTCTTAGTCTGAAGCAAGAGAAAAAGTGAATGGCTTTCCTAGAACTAAAATTAATAAACACAATCTTTGAGTGTATTATATTATTTAAAAAAAAAAAAACAGAAGTTGTTGGGGCGCCTGGGTGGCTCAGTGGGTTAAGCCACTGCCTTCGGCTCAGGTCATGATCCCAGGTCCTGGGTTCGAGTCCCACATCGGGCTTTCTGCTCGGCGGGGAGCCTGCTTCCTCCTCTCTCTCTGCCTGCCTCTCTGCCTACTTGTGATTTCTCTCTGCCGAATAAATAAATAAAATCTTAAAAAAAAAACAAAACAGAAGTTGTCTTTTAGCTATCCCACATGTTTTTTGGTAGCATATAGGTTTCATGATGCAGAATCAAGCAAGCTCCTTCTTTAAGCTCATTTTTTTTTTTCCCATTCAGGAATGTTTTGTCGATTTTGTGAAACAAGTAACTGGTTTTGGTGTTTTTGTGTAAGAACTTGAAGGAAACAGTCAACTATTTACATAATACTTTCTATATAATTGTTTCTAAAGCTATTAGACTGAAAGATGAAAAATTTCTAGCAAAATTCAAAATATATACTTATGTCAATAGTCAAATCATTTCTACATCATCAAACATCATAATAAATTTAAGGAGGGTATGACTAAAATTTTAATCTTGTCATCATCTTACACCTACTCATAATGGGAGGTAAATCAAGTATCACATAGATTAAACTGTGACCCTTGGATAAATATGTTGAAATCCTAACCATTAATATCTGTGAAAGTGACCTTATTTGGAAATAGTGTCTTTGCAGATGTAATCAAGTAAACATGGGGTCATTAAGGTGAGCTGTAATACAATATGACTTGTCTTGTGAGAACAGGCAGACACATGAAGGGAGAACTCTCTGTGACAACAGAGGCAGAGACTGAAATCCTAAGGCTATAAGCCAAGGGATGCTGAGGATTTCCAGCAAACCACCAGGAAATAGGAAAGAGGCTGAAACGAATTTCTCCCCTACATTTCAGAAGGAAAATCACCCTGCCCTCACCTTGATTTCATATTTCTAGCCTTCAGAAATGCAAGATAATAAATTTCTGTCATTTTAAGTAGTATAGTTTCTAGTAGTTTGGCTGGGCAGCCCTAGCAAACTGACATACACTTTTGGGTATACATTAAAAATAAATTTTGTTGTAACTGCGGTTTAAATTAGGTTTGGTTCAAAGTAGTATATGATGCTATCCAACACTTAAGTCAATGTTAGCTAAAGAAATGCTGTAATGTTCTGATTGTTTATATTTATAGAAATAAAGACTATATTGTTTTAACACAATTCTTCAATATTCTATTCAGTGATTTTTAAATTAACTACTTCTTAAAAATAATATCTACTTACTTTTTATAAATTTGTTCACTTTCAGTCTTTATGTATCTTTATTTATTTTTAAAGATTTTATTTATTTATTTGAGAGAGTGTGCTCAAGTGTGAGAGAGCACAAGTGGGTGGGGAGGGGCAAAGAAAGAGGGAGAAGCAGATTCCTCACTGAGCAGGGACACTGAGGGACAGGGACACTGAGCAGGGAGCCTGAGGAGGGCTCAATCCCAGGACTCGGGGACTATGACCTGAGCTGAAGGTGTGAAGGCAGATGCTTAACCAACTGAGCCACCCAGGCACCACCTGTCTTTATGTATCTTTAAAAGAGTTTGCTTTACTCCTGGAGTTATCCTGCCATGTAATCTATTACACTTTTAATATGAACCTCTCCATTACAGGGAATGAGGTAGGAAAGTCTAATTTCTAAATTAGAACTTAACAAAAGAATAAAACTAGAAGTTACAATCATTTGAGAAAAAGATCAGGCAGTGTCTTATAAACCTGAATAGACCCCTGTCATATGACTTCACAATCGCACTCTTGGTATTTACCCAAAACATAACAATACGTCTATAGAAACTTGTCAAGAAAAAGCTCATTGTAAGACAAAACAAAACAAAACCAACAAGCAAAAATGTTCATAGCAGATTCAAGCAAAATAAATAAAAATTGAAAACTTCCCAAGTTGCCATCAACAGTATGGACTTAAAAAAAAAAAGAGGGGGGCAGTGAGAGTTAAAATTTTGTTTTTGTTTTTGTTTATTTATTTTGTTTCTTTCTTTTCAGCGTAACAGTGTTCATTGTTTTTGCACCTCAGTGCTCCATGCAATACGTGCCCTCTTTTATACCTACCACCTGGCTCCCCCAACCTCCCACCCCCTGCCCCTTCAAAACCCTCAGGTTGTTTTTCAGAGTCCATAGCCTCTCATGGTTCACCTCCCCTTCCAATTTCCCTCAACTCTCTTCTCCTCTCCATCTCCCCATGTCCTCCATGTTATTTGTTATACTCCACAAATAAGTGAAACCATATGATAATTGACTCTCTGCTTGACTTATATCACTCAGCATAATCTCTTCCAGTCCCGTCCATGTTGCTACAAAAGTTGGGTATTCATCCCTTCTGATGGAGGCATAATACTCCATAGTGTATATGGACCACATTCATCCATTGAAGGGCATCTTTGTTCTTTCCACAGTTTGGCGACCATGGCCATTGCTGCTATAAACACTGGGGTACAGATGGCCCTTCTTTTCACTACATCTGTATCTTTGGGGTAAATACCCAGTAGTGCAATTGGGGGGTCATAGGGAAGCTCTATTTTTAATTTCTTGAGGAATCTCCACACTGTTCTCCAAAGTGGCTGCACCAACTTGCATTCCCACCAACAGTGTAAGAGGGTTCCCCTTTCTCCACATCCTCTCCAACACATGTTGTTTCCTGTCTTGCTAATTTTGGCCATTCTAACTGGTGTAAGGTGGTATCTCAATGTGGTTTTAACTTGAATATCCCTAATGGCTAGTGATGATAAACATTTTTTCATGTGTCTGATAGCCATTTGTATGTCTTCATTGGAGAAGTGTCTGTTCATATCTTCTGCCCATTTTTTTATATGATTATCTGTTTTGTGTGTGTTGGGTTTGAGAAGTTCTTTATAGATCCTGGATATCAACCTTTTGTCTGTACTGTCATTTGCAAATATCTTCTCCCATTCCATGGGTTGTCTCTTTGTTTTGTTGACTGTTTCCTTTGCTGTGCAGAAGCTTTTTATCTTGATGAAGTCCCAAAAGCTCATTTTCGCTTTTGTTTCCTTTGCCTTTGGAGACATATCTTGAAAGAAGTTGCTGTGGCTGATATCAAAGAGGTTACTGCCTATGTTCTCCTCTAGGATTCTGATGGATTCCTGTCTCACATTGAGGTCTTTTATCCATTTCGAGTTTATCTTTGTGTACGGTTTAAGAGAATGGTCGAGTTTCATTCTTCTACATATAGCTGTCCAATTTTCAAAGCACCATTTATTGAAGAGACTGTCTTTTTTCCACTGTATATTTTTTCCTGCTTTGTCGAAGATTATTTGACCATAGAGTTGAGGGTACATATCTGGGCTCTCTACTCTGTTCCACTGGTCTATGTGTCTGTTTTTATGCCAGTACCATGCTGTCTTGGTGATGACAGCTTTGTAGTAAAGCTTGAAATCAGGTAACGTGATGCCGCCTGTTTTATTTTTGTTTTTCAACATTCCCTTAGCAATTCGGGGTCTCTTCTGATTCCATACAAATTTTAGGATTATTTACTCCAGCTCTTTGAAAAATACTAGTGGAATTTTGATCAGAATGGCATTAAAAGTATAGATTGCTCTAGGCAGTATAGACATTTTAACAATGTTTATTCTTCCGATCCAAGAGCATGGAATGGTCTTCCATCTTTTTGTGTCTTCTTCAATTTCTTTCATGAGTATTCTGTAGTTCCTCGAGTACAGATCCTTTACCTCTTTGGTTAGGTTTATTCCCAGGTATTTTATGGTTCTTGGTGCTATAGTAAATGGAATCGATTCTCTAATTTCCCTTTCTGTATTTTCATTGTTAGTGTATAAGAAAGCCACTGATTTCTGTACATTGACTTTGTATCCTGCCATGTTACTGAATTGCTGTATGAGTTCTAGTAGTTTGGGGGTGGAGTCTTTTGGGTTTTCCATATAAAGAATCATGTCATCTGTGAAGAGAGAGAGTCTGACTTCTTCATTGCCAATTTGGATACCTTTTACTTCTCTTTGTCGTCTGATTGCTGTTGCTAAGACTTCTAATACTGTGTTGAACAAGAGTGGTGAGAGTGGGTAACCTTGTTGCATTCCTGATCTCAATGGGAAGACTGTGAGCTTTTTCCCATTGAGGATGATATTTGCTGTGGGTCTTTCATAGATAGATTTTATGAAGTTCAGGAATGTTCCCTCTATCCCTATACTTTGAAGTGTTTTAATCAGGAACGGGTGCTGGATTTTGTCAAATGCTTTTTCTGCATCAATTGAGAGGACCATGTGGTTCTTCTCTCTTCTCTTATTGATTTGTTCTGTCACATTGATTGATTTGCCAATGTTGAACCATCCTTATAACCCAGGGATGAATCCCACCTGGTCATGGTGGATAATCTTTTTAATGTGCTGTTGGATTCTGTTTGCTAGGATCTTGTTGAGAATCTTAGCATCCATATTCATCAATGATATTGGTCTGAAATTCTTCTTTTTGGTGTGGTCTTTACCTGGTTTGGGGATCAGGGTAATGCTGGCTTCATAAAAAGAGTCTAGAAGTTTTCCTTCTGCTTCAATTTTTTGAAACAGCTTCAGGAGAATAGGTGTTATTTCTTCTATGAAAGTTTGGTAGAATTCCCCAGGGAATCTGTCAGGTCCTGGGCTCTTATTTTTTGGGAGGTTTTTGATCACTGCTTCAATCTCGTTACTAGATATCAGTCTATTCAGGTTGTCAATTTCTTCCTGGTTCAATTTTGGGAGTTTATAGTTTTCCAGGAATGATTCCATTTCATCTAGGTTGCTTAACTTATTGGCATATAACTGTTGATAATAACTTCTGATGATTGTTTCTACTTCCTTGGTGTTAGTTGTGATCTCTCCCTTTTCATTCATAATTTTATTAACTTGAGCTTTCTCTCTTTTCTTTTGGATTAGTGTGGCCAATGGTTTATTGATCTTATTGATTCTTTCAAAAAACCAGCTTATAGTTTCATCAATACGTTCTACTGTATCTCTAGTTTCTACCTCTTTGATCTCTGCTCTAATCTTGATTATTTCCCTTCTTACGTGTGGAGTTGGTTTGATTTGTTGTTGATTCTTCAGTTCTTTAAGATATAGAGACAGCTGATGTATTCTGGATTTTTCAATTTTTTTGAGGGAAGCTTGGATGGCTATGTATTTCCCCCTTAGGATAGCCTTTGCTGTACCCCATAGGTTTTGGACCGAAGTGTCTTCATTCTCATTGGTTTCCATAAATTGTTTAAGTTCTTCTTTGATCTCCTCATTGATCCAAGTATTCTTAAGCAAGGTGGTCTTTAGCTTCAGGTGTTTGAATTCCTTCCAAACTTTTCCTTGTGATTGAGCTCCAGTTTCAAAGCATTGTGATCTGAGAATATGCAGGGAATAATCTCAGTCTTTTGGTATCAGTTGAGTCCTGATTTGTGACCCTGTATGTGGTCTATCCTGGAGAAGTTTCCATGTGCACTTGAGAAGAATGAGCATTCTGTTGTTTTAGGGTGGAATGTTCTAGTGAGAGTTAAATTTACATATTTATATTTATATATGGAAACTGTTCAGCAACAACTATGAAGAAGTTATCAAGTAAACACAGTAACATGGCAAATCTCAGAAAATACATGCTAAATGAAGGGAGGCTACACCAAAGAATACATGCAGTGTGGCTTCATTTATATGGGTTTCTAAAAGAGATGAAATTAATCAGGATGAAGTGTTGCCTTTGGGGTTTTTTGGGGAACAAACTACCAGAAATAAGTATTTTCTTGTGTGAGGGTAAGGTTCTCAATCTTAAAATGTGATTTAATTACTCAGGCTTATACAGTTCTTAGAATTCATGAAGTGATACACTTAGGTTATGGGCATTTTATTTTATGGATATTTTATTTTTAAATAAGCCATAAACTAACAATGTACCCCTATGTTTACAGTGGCATTATTTATAATAGTCAAGATATGGAAGCCACCCAAGTGTACATCAATAGATAAATGGACAAGGAAGAAGTAGTATAAATATATATATATATATAATGGAATATTACTCATCCATCAAAAAGTGGAATCTTACCCTTTGCAACAATTTAGATGGAGCTAAAGAATATAATGTTAAGAGAAACAAGTAAGAGAAAGAGAAATACCACATGATTTCACTCATATGTGGAATTTAAGAAACAAAACAAATGAGCAAAGGAAAAGGAGAGAAGGAGAGAGAAATGAAGAATAGAATCATTTATAGAGAACAAACTGATGGTTACCAGAAGGGAGGTTGGTGGGGAAATGGGTTAAATAGATGTTGGGGATTAAGGAGTGCACTTGTGATGAGCACCAGGTGATATATGGAAGTGTTGAATCACTATATTGTATACTTGAAACTAATATAACACTGTATGTTTTTTTTTAAAGATTTTATTTATTTATTTGACAGATGGAGATCACAGAGAAGCAGGCAGAGAGACAGGAGGAAGCAGGCTCCCTGCTGAGCAGAGAGCCTGATGCAGGGCTCCATCCCAGGACCCTGGGATCATGACCTGAGCTGAAGGCAGAGGCTTTAACCCACTGAGCCAACCAGGCGCCCCTAACACTGTATGTTAACTACACTGGAATTAAAATTAAAACTTAATAAAAGAAAACTTAAAAAACAACACAAATTATAAATGAATACTGAACTTTAGGTGATGGCATACATGTGAAGGTATTAGGGAAAAGTGCCCTGATATCTACACAATTTTTAAAAATATATAAAATAATAAGGTTTGAATTATAAATAGGTGAAAAGATAAATAATAAGCCAGATGTAGTAAAATGTTAAGAGTGGAATATGTTAATGTGGATATAGGGGTACTATAAACCTATTTTCTATTTTTACCATGTTCAAAAATTTTCATAATAAAATTATGTATGTGAAAAAAACCTCATACACATAAATGCATAGTCTCCAGAGTATGTTTTCCTAATAGTCATAATGAAAAATATTACTTCTATGTTTAGACTTTTTCAATCATTTTGCTTCCTGTGCCACTCATCATAATTGCTTAACATATAAAATATTCATTGAAGTCAAAACAGAAAACCATCACTTAAAATATTGTCACTGATAGATTCTACTAGAATGTCTGTATTTATCACAAGAACTGTATATTACATACTCATGAATACAGTATTTTACATTTATAGTTGACTCATATTCACAATAAGAAATTAATACTACATTGTAGTAAATTTATAGGTATTAACTAGAGGATTTGGGGTGTATTGTATAATATACATTATATATTTCTACATTGCTTATAATTTTACTGTTATTTTATTTAACATACTACTTAATGCATTGTGGACTTTAAAGAGCCATGTGTGGAAGGACAGGATGGATAAATGCATCCCATTCTAAATGATAATAAGAACGTAACTCAGCAAAAATTTTACATTAAGTAAAGGGAGCACACAATTTTCTGTTTTCTACAGGAAAATCTTGACCATACTTATTTTGTTTTGGGATATTTTGAAAGCAATATTCTCAGCTAAATGCTTGGGTATTATCTATTTTTTTAAAAATGTGTGACACCTTAAAAAGGTTTTAAAAAATAAATTATGTGTGTGTACATACACACACACAAACACACACACATTGATAATGCATATACAGAATCTTTGTACACTTTTTCTACTGGAATAATATCTTACTTTTTAAAAAAATATGATACATTTTATTAATTGTTTATTTTTTTATTTAAATAGGTTTTTTTTTAAAGATTTTTTATTTATTTATTTGACAGAGAGAAATCACAAGTAGGCAGAGAGGCAGGCAGAGAGAGAGGAGGAAGCAGGCTCCCTGCTGAGCAGAAAGCCCGATGTGGGGCTTGAACCCAGGACCTGGGATCATGACCTGAGCCGAAGGCAGCGGCTTAACCCACTGAGCCACCCAGGCGCCCCTTAAATAGGTTTTTGAATGCCTATTTTGTGCCTGACATATATTAGAGAGAAAAATACAAATAAAATACCAACCCTACTCTTAGTGTGGGTTTTATATCTAATTTCTCTTCAGATATAATTGCTGAAAACTTTGAATTTATATAAATCTCTAGAAGCTTACAAGATAAACAACAAGCTCTTTTTCAGTTAAAAGACATCTGGGAAGAGGGGAAAAGGTTTTTTTCACCCAAAAAATTACATAAGGACTTAGGAAGTATTTATTTATTGTTTTAAGAAAAGCTTGATTGCCTGCTTGGTCCTGTAACAGACTAACATTGATGGTAGTGATTTCAGTAAATGGCCCAGTAAAAGGAAATAGGAGGAAGAGGAGAGAGGGAAGGTAGTGGGGAGGAGGAGGAGGAAAAGGAGGAATAGTGGAAAAGGTGGAGGAAGGAGGGAAGGTGGAGGAGAAGAAAAATGACAAAATACAAAAACTCTGAGAAGTAAACACAAAGAAAGGGATTTTTTTTTTCCTGCCTCCATCAAGCACAGAAGTCTTCAGTACCTGACTTTTTTTGGTACCAAAATTTAGTATGAACTTTACTATTAATAGACTCTGCTAAGTATTTTTATAGCCACTATCTTATGTTCAAAAGTAAACCACAGGCTCCAATGGTATCACATAAGCCAAGTCACCAAACTGGGACTTGATACCCATGCAAGTCTCAAGTCACCCCCTCTCCCTCCCCGCTGGCCCTGACACCCCCCAAATGTAGTCTTTAACTGGGTCAGTCAGGAATTTTCTGATCAGGAACACTGAGGTAATCTGTCACATGGGCCTTCACTATCCCCCAAAGGAAGATGAGACCTGCAAGATAAGACCTCCTGCCTTTCTCCATAAAGGAAGGTGATCTTTCCTGAAACAGTCCTTTCTTTTCTTTTGCTAGTAACTTTCTTATACAACCCTCCTCCTAGAAAAACCTTCCATTTAGTACAAATCCTCAGAATTCCCCTCTACTTGTTAGATGCGATGTTACCCAATCCATGAATAGCTTAGTAAAGCCGATTAAATCTTCAGATTTAATTTACTTAGTTGAATTTTTTTCAGCACTTATTTGATGTTTATAACTTCATTGTGTTAGATTGTTATCTGTTTTATAGTTTTTTTAAAGAGGCCTTCGAGGGGCACCTGGGTGGCTCAGTGGGTTAAGCCGCTGCCTTCGGCTCAGGTCATGATCTCAGGGTCCTGGAATGGAGCCCCGCATCGGGCTCTCTGCTCAGCAGGGAGCCTGCTTCCTCCTCTCTCTCTGCCTGCCTCTCTGCCTGCTTGTGATCTCTCTGTCAAATAAATAAATAAAAATCTTAAAAAAAAAAAAAAAGAGGGCTTCGAGGAAGAAGGATATATCTAAAGTCACAGTGGAATTCTGAACTGATTTTCTGTAACTAGAACACTGTATTCTTTTGAAGAAACTGTTCAGTGTTGGTATTTGATTTAGTATTTAAAAAATGAAACCTATTCTTTATAAATACGCTTTGTGTTCCATAATACCATATTGGATCTCATTCTATTAAAAGGTTCTGACTTAGTCGCTGTTAGTATAATATTCAGACAACTACCACATTATCCCAATTCTCTAATCTTTAAATTGCCTGCTGATTCAAAATAAAATCAAATAACTATTTTGACCTTCATGTATAGAGCCCTAAACAGTGTGGATCTGCTAATGTGTGCAGAATTGAACAACAACCTGAATCTAATCAAGCTTACTAAGCTACCTCACTTACAATCAGTAACTCAATCTAATCTCTAGATACAAGATAGCAAATGAAATGAGACCATTTTCTAAATCAGTGGCTATAAGTATTTGAAATTTCCTCTGAAACAATAAAACGTAGGAACAAAATATTAAGAAATGACTGTTGTATATCTTTTTTTTCTTGGTGATTTTATTGTTCTTCAGTAAATGGCCCAGTTTCCAGTAAGATCCAAAAGAGTCCAAAATTTCAAGAACAATTTTATCTTTCTTATGCTTTATTTTACAAAGCTTGCATTAAAATAATAATAATAATATAAAGATGAGGTAGTTTAAGATCCTCAAGGAAGAGGAATTGTTGGGATAATGGGAAGAAGAAGGAGTAAAGGAAGATAGAATAATGAAACAGAGGAAGGTAAAGGCTCGATTAAAAAGTAAATATAGGGGGGGCGCCTGGGTGGCTCAGTGGGTTAAGCCACTGCCTTCGGCTCAGGTCATGATCTCAGGGTTCTGGGATCGAGCCCTGCATCGGGCTCTCTGCTTGGCAGGGGGCCTGCTTCCTCCTCTCTCTCTGCCTGCCTCTCTGCCTGCTTGTGATCTCTCTCTGTCAAATAAATAAATAAAATCTTTAAAAAAAAAAAAAAGAAAAGAAAAAAAAAGAAAAAAGTAAATATAGGGGGCGCCTGGGTGGCTCAGTGGGTTAAGCCGCTGCCTTCGGCTCAGGTCATGATCTCAGGGTCCTGGGATCGAGTCCCGTGTCGGGCTCTCTGCTCAGCAAGAAGCCTGCTTCCCTCTCTCTCTCTCTCTCTGCCTTCCTCTCCGTCTACTTGTGATCTCTCTCTGTCAAATAAATAAATAAATAAATAATCTTTAAAAAAAAAAAAGTAAATATAGTAGAAAACAGAGCAGAAAATAAAGATCAATGAAGACAAAGTAGAAAAATGTTTGAGCTAAGGGTAAAATGAGGCAAGTCAAGTGCAAAGGCAGGGTCTCAAACTCACACATCGGGGTGGATGTAAGGAAAACAGTTCCTCTTTTTATGAGTTTCCTCACCCCACATCTGAGAAATAAACAAAAATAAATATTTATCTTTAAAAAAAGGTTAAAAGTCGATTTAAGAGTATCACCCTCACTCTGGAGACAAAGAGAATGGTCTGCTAAACGAGCATTCCTGTTGGCACTAGAAGAGGACGAGAACTAAGCACAATTCAGTCTAGCCAAGATTAACAAAACTGATTTTATGGGAAGCGGAAATCCAAATTTTATGACAAATCTGAAATTGACAACTCATTCAAAAAATATTTAAGCCTACGTGAATACTCTCATCACTTCATACAGAGTCAACTCCTACAAGTTGGGGTGGATTCGGTCCAGGGACTACCTGATTGTATGCCTACTATTAAAAAGATAACAGGCAGGGGAGAAAATAGTGTTCCTAACTTTACCTCTACCTACCTGCAAGGCCTGATGCACCTCGCTGTTTACTGTGTTTTTACCCAGATTCCCTTCCTGTCTGTGAGATCAGTGCATAATTCTCTATGTTTGGTCTCTGATGGGTAGCTCAATGGAACAATAAGCCGGGCAAGCTTCATGACTCTGGGATCACCAGTTGCAAAGGATTCCACACTTAGGAAGGGGCTTGATGTTTGTTGAATACTCTATGACTGTTGTCTTGACATAACTAATGACTTTATGTTTTGTCAGTGAAGTTTAATTGGACAATGAATCATGAGTCAGGGGCTTAGATCTCCTGTTCCTACATCACCCTGTCTCCTTCTGTCTCTGACCATCTCTCCATCTCTCAGGATGGGTTCTTGGTGAGCAGCTCTCTTGCTGCTGTCCAGGTACTCCACTCCAGCAGGGGCCTGGTCATAGGCATAGTGAGAATTGAGGTTAAGCGCATGAACGTTGGCTAGCCTCAGGTAACCAACTGTGAGACGCTATACTCACCCCCAAAGTATCCTGATGCTTGAAAGGCAGGCCATGAATAGAAAATAAAAAACACCATGACAATTCAAGAAGGACCACAGAGAAAAGACGAGACTTTCTTCTGCCTTTTTGAATGTGTCCCATATATTTCATTTTATACAGAGCTCTGAAAACTATGTAGCTGGACCTGCTTACCAGGGTACTTTATTATTACCAGCGTGTTCTTTTTTTCGTACCCCACACTTCTCTTCTGCTGAAAAGTAATTTCAAGCTTAAAAGTAAAGCAAAACATGAGAGTTTTTAAAAATTTAGTTAAAAGAAATGAGAGGTGATTCTTTTTATTTTTATTTTTTAAATTTAAATTTATTTTATTTTATTCCAGTGTTCCAAAATTCATTGTTTATGCACCACATCTAGTGCTCCATGCAATACGTGCCCTCCATAATACCCACCACCAGGCTAGGAACAGGCATTACCCTCTATACTCCAAATATGGACAGTGTGAAAGAGAGTTGTGTAAGAGTCTTTTTTTTTTTTTTTAAATACAACTTCTTTCTCACTTTGTTTCCTCACAGATAGTATGTATAAGGCAGAGCTTGATGTATTCAGACAGACGTTCAAATTCCAATTTTGCCACTTGCTAAGTGGCAAACTTGGGCAATTACTTAACCTTTCTTAGTCAGTTTCACTCTTCTGTAAAATGCTTACAATAATGGCCCAGCAGTGTTGTTCAGGTTGAATGGTGTAACATAGAACAAGTACATAGTGTAATGCCTAGCATATGGTACAGATACACTCATGAAAAATATGCATATACAATTTTTAAGAAGTTTTATATTTTTAATATTTCAATGCTGGGTAAACTTGCTTTCTGTCGATTACAAAGAACCTAAAAATTTAGTTGAAATGATCAGATGTCACTATCTAGTGTTTGTAAGGTGTGTCCTGAGCCCTTCAACTGTTCAGGTGGAGGAGTTGAGATGGCAAGAGTATCTTTCAGTGCAAGTCTGGAGATAATTTAAGGACTTTGAAACCCCTGAAATCCCAAGCAAAGTGTTAGAGTCTTTCATGTTCCTTTTTTTTTTTTCCCCCTAGATCTAGAGAATTTCCTTGATTGTTTTGATATATGAGAGGGTGGTTGTACACTAACCCATTCTGCATGCTTTAATAGATTTAGAATAATGGATAATGTTTGTGATAATCCACAATTAGCAAAAGTATAATCTATATATCTATGTCACTTCTATTATGTAGTAAACAATATTTGTGAAAATACAACAGTTTGAAATAAAATAAAATAAATTCCAAATAAGTCACAATTTCTTTTTTTCCCTTTTTTGGTTTTAAGTTTTAATTTAAATTCTGATTAGTTAACATATAGTATATTATAGTGTGACATATAGTGTAATAATGGCTAACATATGGGACGACTGGGTGGCTCAGTTGGTTAAGCGACTGCCTTCGACTCAGGTCATGATCCCAGCCTCCTGGGATCGAGTCCCACATCAGGTTCCTTGCTCGGCAGGGAGCCTGCTTCTCCCTCTGCCTCTGCTGCCACTCTGCCTGCCTATGCTCTCCCTCTCTGACAAATAAATAAATAAAATCTTTAAAAAAAATAATGGCTAACATATATATTAATGGATGTATATATGTGGGTATATACCACATATTCTTTATACACTCATCAGTCCATGGACATTTGTGCTCTGTCCATAATTCGGCTATTTTTGATAATGCTGCTATAGGCATTGGGGTGCATGTGTCCCTTAGAACCAGTACTTGTGTATCCTTTGGGTAAATACTCAGTAGCACAATTGCTGGGTCATTAGGGAGTTCTATTTTCAACATTTTGAGGAACCTCCGTACCATCTTCCAGAGTGCCTGCACCATTTTGCATTCTCACAACAGTCTAAGAGGGTTCCCCTTTCTCTACATCCTTGTCAACACTTGATGTTTTCTGTGTTGTTAATTTTAGCCATTCTGACAGGTGTGAGGTGGTATATCTCATCATGGTTTTGATCTGTATTTCCCTGATGCTGAGTGATGTTGAGCATCTTTTCATGTGTCTGTTGACCAACTAGTCTTAACTGGATCATTTGTTTTTGGGTGTTAAGTATGATAAGTTCTTTATATATTTTGGATACTAACTCTTTATCAGGTAAGTCATTTGCAAATATTTTCTCCCATTCCATAGGCTGCTTTTTAATTGTGTTGATTATTTCCTTCACTGTGCAGAACCTTTCTATCTTGATGAAGTCCTGATAGTTCATTTTGTTTTTGTTTCCCTTGCCTTCAGCAAAGTGTCTACTAAAAAGTTGCCTATAGCTGGTATCAAAGAGGTTGCTGCTTGTGTTGTCCTCCAGGATTTTGATGGTTCCTGTTTCACATTTAAGTATTTCATCAATTTTGAATTTATTTTTGTGTATGGTGTAAGAAACTGATCTAGATTTATTCTTCTGCATGTTGCTGTCCAGTTTTCCCAACACCATTTGTTGAAGACACTGTCGTTTTTCCAATGGACATTCTTTCCTGCTTTGTTAAAGATTAGTTGACCATATAGTTGTGGGTTCATTTCTGGGTTTTTTATTCTGTTCCACTGATCTATGTGTCTGTTTTTGTGCCAGTGCTATACTGTCTGATCATTACAGCTTTGTAATATAATTTGAAGTCCAGAAATGTGATCCCTCAAGCTTTGATTTTCTTTTTCAACATCACTTTGGCTATTTGGGGTCTTTCCTGGTTCCATACAAATATTACGATTGCTTGTTCCAGCTGTGAAAAATGGTGGTATTTTGCTAGGGATTGCATTGAATGTGTAGATTGCTTTGGGGTAGCATAGACATTTGCACAATATTTGTTCTCCCAATCCATGAGCATGGCATGATTTTCCATGCTTTATCCACTGGGCCACACAGGCACCCCTCTCATTTATTTCTGCTCTAATATTTATTATTTCCCTTGTTTTGCTGGCTTTAGGCTTCATTAGCTGTTCATTTTCTAGCTCCTTGAGGTGTAAGGTTAGGTTGCATATTTGAGATTTTTCTTGCTCCTTGAAGTAGGCCTGTATTGCTATATAATTCCTGCTTATGACCACTTTTGGTTCATCTCAAAGATTTTGCACGGTTGTGTTTTCATTTACATTTTTTAGTGTGTGTGTGTGTGTGTGTGTGTGTGTGTGTGTGTTTTCTTCTTTAGTTCCCTGGTCCATATACCATCTATGGCCTTGCACTTCAGGAGTGCTGCTGGTGTATGCTGTGTATACTCTGCTATTGTGTTTTGGCTGCTCCTTCCCTCACGTCAGTACTCTGTAGAGTTTCTCCTTTTCTACACTGGGGAGTGTTTAGACTTATCCAGTGTGTGGTGGGTTTCAATTAGGCATGCTTTGGTCTGCTTGTCGAAAGAAACCAGATCCTATTTCTACTAAAAGTGAAGCTTTGCAGCACTCTATAATCAATAGACTTGTATATGTGTGTGTGTTGGGGGTGGTGGGGGTGAGCTGGTCTTCTGTGGGAGGGGCCTGCTGCTGCACACTCAGGCATCCTTGCCCTAGTACAGAAACACCTGCAGAGTGCAGGGATATGGGGCTTGGTATAACTGGCTCAGCCTCCACTGTGGGTGCTGTGCTGCTCACTTCAGTCCCTGCTAGACAGGGGAGAAAAGTGGTGCCTGCCCTCTCCCTTGTCTCCCAGGAGGTGAGTTAGTCCCAGCCATTGTTCAGAATGCTTTCATAGAAGAGCGAACAATCTCCCTTTGTGAGTCCGAGGCATCCCTTGGATCACTGCCTTCACCCTGTTTATGTCTAAGCTGTCTGCAGTGCACCTGTATTTTGTCTCAGGTGTGCTGGCTGGTGTGCTGGCTGAGTTTCAAAACTCCAAATTTTAGGGACCCAGTGTGGTATGGACTCATGTTCATCCTCTGGGGGAGGCTCCAGTGCCAGTTTGTCCCAGGAGGGTAGTCACACATATGGGCAGTGCAGTTTGGAGTTTAGACTAAAGCACAACAAAAAGCCAGCATCTAGGTTAGCCAGTGTCTCTGCCCCTATGCTAATGAATGGCACCTATAATCTCTTTTGTCCCAGAGAAGCAATGCCACCTCTCCCAAACGCACTCCAAGAAGGGGAACTCTCTCTCCTCATGCACCCCAGGGGATCCTCAGACCATACTGTCCACTCCCTGGTCTCTGCCCTCCTTCTCTGCAGGAGCACTGCTATAGCCCACCAGGTTCTACCTCAGCCACTGTGCAGACTTCTTAAACTTCAGTCTTTGAGTTATGCTTCTTGTAAAAATTCATGATAATCTGCCCCTCTTGTTTTCCCAGTCAATGGTTTTGGGGAAGTGTTTCTCTTGTGCAATCCCCTGTGCCCTGCTCTTCCTCTCCATCACTCACCCTTTCTCTTTCTCTCTCTTTCTCTTCTCTCCACGATCAGGACTTCCTCCCCTCCACAGCACCTGCAATTCTTTTCTCCCCCAAATCATGACTCCACATCTCCTACCTTCCACCTTGTGACCTCTCTTCTCTCTCTATTGTGCAATTTGTTCTTTTCATCCTCAGATTGATTTCTTCAGTGTCCAGATGATTTGATATTCATCTAGCTGTGTTTGGGGGATGAGATAAGCATAGAGTCTCCCTATTAATCTGCCACCTTAACTTCTCCCCCATGAGCCATATTTTCTTATTGGGGTTCCTTTAAATAGTCTCTGAGAAATCATGGAGAGTATTAACAGATGCAGCATCTAATAAATTTGGTCTTATAGTGGAAACTCACGACTTAGGTCAGAGCTGTGGAAAAAAAATTTGTTTAGGAACAAATTTTACTTGTATTAAAATTTCCTGATCTTTCTTGGAAGATCATAAAATCAATGTCTTTAGCCTTAAGTAACATGTATCCTGCTTACTAAAAGATACTATGTAACTCAGTTGATAGCAAATACATATATACACATAGTATATACATCTCCTGAGGCCCCTGGTTGGCTCAGTCTGTTGAGCATACAACTCTTGATTTAGGCTCAGGTTATGATCTCAGAGTCAAGCTCTGTTTTGGGCTGAGCACAGAGTCTGCCTAAGATCCGCTTCCTTTGCCTCTCCCCTGCACGCTCTCTCTCTCTCAACAGATAGATAAATCTTTAAAAACTAAGTATAGTATACACATCTACTAAAAGTATAAGCAAGTAACAAGAGAATACAGCAGAAGACCTCTAAGGCAGTTAATTAAAAGTAGAACAAGTCCCATTCTTACAAACAAGAAAAGCCAAGAGAAAATTTTTAATTATTCTTTTCATGAACTTGTGAAAAGCTATGCAATCAATAGAAAACAGAGTCTATTTGTAAAGATAGGCAAAATTGTTTCATTAATATTTATTTAATATTTGCCCTATGACTTCGTTAACTAAATCACATCTGAGCAAAAAAATAAAAAATAAAGATAATTAGGTTCTAATTGCCAAGATTACCAGAAATAATCATTTGATTGGTGATAAAGAGTAGAAGTCCATGGTGAAAGTTTATAAGTTCCAAAAACATTTTCCAAATGATCTACAGTGTCTATGGAAGGAGAGCTAGTACCATGAAATGGATTACACAAGTGTGAAACAAGTTTAAATCTTTATTGAAATTATAAGGACCTCAGTTGGAATTAATTTCCATTGAAGTAAAGGAACAAATCACTTCTTCAGTGAATTAAATCAAACTGTATTTACTCTAATTTGGATGTACGTTCTCTTGTTCTGTATCCAATAAAAAACAGACAAATATTCCCTTTATTTATTGTTTCAAGAGAGTAATAACCATCACCTCCCTACCCCCTACTTTCTCACATATCATTTTTCTATTTTATTTATTTATTTATTTATTGGCCCATTCACTCTTCACTTTCTTGTAGAGGTCATTAAAAGCTCAGCACAACAGAATAAAGTTTGTAGGATGTTTTAAGAGCACAGAATGGAGTGGATAAAAATAGGGAGATAGAGAATAGAAAGAGATAAGAAATAAAGTAAGAAATGCTGTTGAAAATTACTGGTAAAGTCAATGAAAAATATTGAATTTAAAACCATTTGATCTCAATCTATTATGTGACAACCATTATGTTTGAATTCACAAAATCTTCTAAAATTTGATGAAAAAATAAGGAAAATTATATTTATTTTACTTCTTTTTCAGGGCTTTGGTTTATAAAGAATATTAATGAATATGTTAACAAAAAGTTTCTCTCTTCACTGTCTTCCTTCACCAGCAACATATGCTATCCAATAATGATGTGATATCCTTGGGAATTATAGAGCAAATATTCAACAGAGATATGGTGAAATTTAATACTTTGGAAAAATTTGGGAAAGACACTTTTTTGTAGAATCTGTTATAGTCAAGAAGAGGCAGCTTAAATGACATCAGACTTCTTTATGAAGACAACTTTGAAATGTTTCAATATAAATACAAGCATGATATCATTGTATGACAATTCAAAACAATGAAAAACAAAAATGATTCGAAAACTCTCAAGATTTTCCTAAAAAATTCTCAGTTGGCATCAAAAGATAATTTTAGAAATTATGACACAATTTAGCAGACTCCATTTACAATAACAGCAAAAAAAATCTATGAAGTATCCATGAATTAACAAAGAAAGTATAACATTTGTGTGCAGTTATAAAATATGACTGAAAAATTATGGAAGATCTAAAGAAAATTTTAAAAAATCCTATTTTAATGAGATTCGGAAAACAATATAAAGATGCCTGTTCACCTGAAGTTGACCTATAGGCTCAGTGAAATTCCAATTAAGTACAAACATTCTTTCATAAACATGGAAATCTGATTTGAAAGTGCAAATTGAAACCACAATAAAATATCACTACTGTATTAGTCAGTGCAGACTGCCAAAACAAAGTATCATAGACTAAGGGTTTAGTCAACAGAAACTCATTTTCTCACATTTTTTGGAGGCTGAAAGTTCAAGGTCAAGGTGCCAGCCAGCATGGTTTAGCTTTTGGTGAGAACGCTTTCTGGCTTGTAGACGGCTGCCTTTTCTTTGTGTCCTCACATGTAAAAGAGAGAGAGAGAGAGTGCACAAGCACTCTAATTTCTGTTCTTATGATGGTACTAATGCCAATATGAAGGTCCCTTGGCTCTTCATGGACTCATCTACACCTAATTATCTCCCCAAAATTCCATTTCCATATGCCATCACATTGGCATTTAGGAGTTCAACATGTGAATTTTGAGGAAACACACTCTGATCCAGAGCAACTACACAGCTATTACAATTTTTTAATTTAAAAAGAAAGACCATCTTGCAGGATTGAAATTTTATGACTATTTTTCCTGTCATGGAAAAAGAGAAAGTTCTGGAGATCTGCTATACAGCATCCCCCTTATACTTAAAAATATTGTACTGTATAGTTACCACAAAAAGAAAGAAGAAAGAAAGAAAGAGAGGAGAAAAGAAAGAACATACCAGAATGCTGGTGAGAATGTGGAGAAATTGGAACACTCATACAGTTTGTACAACTACTTTGGTAGTTTCTTAAAATTTTAAGCATATTACTATCTTTTAATCTAGCCATTCTATTCCTAGGGATTTACTTAAGAAAAATGAAAGCATATGTCTATATAAAGACTTGCATGTCGGGGCACCTGGGTGGCTCAGTGGGTTAAAGCCTCTGCCTTCGGCTCAGATCATGATCCCAGGGTCCTGGGATCGACCCCCGCATGAGACTCTCTGTTCAGCAGGGAGCCTGATTCCTCCTCCCTCTCTCTGCCTGCTTCTCTGCCTACTTGTAATCTCTGTCTGTCAAATAAAATAAATAAAATCTTAAAAAAAAAAAGACTTGCATGTGAATGTTCATTAATATTTATTTGAAATAGTCAATAACTAAGAGTAACCCAAATGTCCACCAACAGGTAAATAAATAAATTGCATTATGCTAATGCAGTTAAATACTACTCAGCAATTAAAAGAGTTACCTATTGATAGGAAAAACAACATAGATGAATAGCATGATTATGTTGTATGAAAAAAGTCAGACAAAAAAGAGTTCATATTGTGTGAGTCAATTTATATAAAATCACAGAAAGAGCAAATTAATCTTTTGAAACACAAAGCAGACCAGCCATTGCCTATTGATAGGAGGAGGGTGTGGAGAGGGGTAAGAGGGAGAAAGGGTTTGCAAGGGAACGTTGGGTAGTGGATATATTCATTATCTTGATGGTGATGATTTCATAGGTGGATATATGTATCAGTAATTATCAAATTGTACAATTCAAATATATGTAGTTTATTATAAGTCCATCTTCCCTCAACAAAGCTGTTTTTAAAATGTATAATGATTCTCACTTCCAGGCCCGATTCCAGCTACTGAACTAGCCCTTCTCTGTAAAAAGCTATAAAACGGTACATACTATTTTACAAAATACACATCAGAGATTAGCCAAAGGGAGTCCAGGGCTGTGATAGCTGAGGAATGAGAAAGAAATGAACTGACCCCTATGCTTGTTGAGACTTTTTGTCCAGAAGTTCAACCAAAGATGTTGCACAAGGAAAGGGGGTCAAAAGCAGAGTACAGCAGCCATGCTAAAACCAAGAAAACTAAAATCAAAATTCAGGAAGGCTAGATAGATTATTATATAAAAAAGATCTCCACAGTCAAGGACATCTAAGAAATTTGCACTTGAGTCTGGCTAAATACTGAGTAGCAGATGCTCAGGGTGAGACTCCACAAGGAGAGCCAAAGAAGAACTACGGTGGAAAGAAACAACGGGGGACAATAAACTGAACAACTCTCCTAGGTGACACAGGACTCGGAGATGTTTGTGGTCCAGCCAACCGCAGTGGGAATATTTCCTATAAGAACATTCAATGAAGGTATTGGGAAGACAAAACCTTAAGAAAAGAATTACGCCAGCCTCAAAATAAAGGATGCTGGATAACCACGCTAACAAATTTTTAAAACAAACCTGGAAAGAATCAAGCAAGTTGAAAATAAATTAACTGCCTACTAGAAAAAATTCAACAGCCTCTAAAAGGAAGACGACAAAATGCAGGAACTCACAATGTACATCATGCAGGCATGAAATGACTAGAAGAATCAGGAAAATATGACCTGTAACAAAATAAATCAGTTATTAAAAACAGATGATAGGAATAAGAGGTTTAACATTCTATTACGTATATCCTGGATAAATTTAACATCAGATTAGGCACTAGATAGAAGAAAATCGTTTCACACAAATACCTAGGAATGGAATCTATCCCAAAGGAAAAACAGTGTTAAAATAAACCAATACGCATTGACTTACGAGGTAATATTCAGCCATCTAACATCGACATAATTGGAGTCTTAGAAGGGGAGGGAAGGATGGAAGAAATACTGCTTTCCCAGAGTTTAATAGAAAACAAATCCACAGATTGAAAAGCTCCGAGCACCCCTCACATAATACACAAAGCACATAACACAAAGCACAAAAAACATACTTAAATGGCTATTTAGAATAAACACAAACAACCTAGTTAAACAAGTCCCAATGATTAATGTGTTAAAGGTTCTAGTGGAAAAAGAGAACAATGTGGGTAAATAGATGAAGAAACTCATCAGAGAGATGAAAAAAATAAGAGAGGCCCCATAAGGAGTAGAGTGTAGAAGTATAAAATCCTGAAGGAGAAATGTTTCTGCCAAGGGACCCAGTCACAATGTCATTAAAGTATAAGCTACAGCTGCTGTCTGATCCTATCTCGGCAGGGACAATTGACCTGACCTTCAGAAAGCAGGGCTGCTCTTAGTACAAGCAAGAAGAATATATTTGGGGCGTGGGCACTTCTAACTAGTCTTTTCCTTCATATTGGCAATAAACAGACAAGTGCAACAGCTCTGGATGAGAAAAGCAGGATGTCCAAGGACTCAGACCTTAAAGGAATGGGTCTGGGTCAAGTGACTAAGTTCACTGAGGCCAGCAGAGGTGTCAGCTGGTGTGAGGAAATTTAGAGTGGGTAAGAGAGGAAGATTACAATAAATAACAGTTGGAACCTGAGACCAGCTTCAGTGGTGAGGGCTTCCTCTCCCAAGTTCCCCTCAGGAAAAGAGGTCATTCAAAATCCTAGAGGATCACAGCATGGGTAGCAGGGGTAATAGGAGATGCTATATCGTGCTTGCTGCCCAGGACCCTTTTTGGAACAAAGGATTTCGATTCTTCAGCTGCTGGGAATGCTGCTGGCAGAAAGGTCTTATCTGTGAACAAGTCAGCTGAAGAAAGTCACCTCACCGAAGGTGATATCTCCCTTCTAATGGTGATGTTTAGTTATTTTCCTGGCTTCTTCCATTATAAAATTAGTTTAATGACAGTAAGTTTATTTTTTCTTGTTTTCTCTCTATTCCTAATGCCTAAAATAATGTCTTTTTTTTTTCTTAAGTGAGTGAATAAATGAATGTTTATTTAGTGAGTGAATGAATATTTCTGTTTGTTACCTAGGAAACTCATTACTGTCTCAGCATCTTGCATTGCCCCTTCTTTCCATTGAGTATCTGAAAACTATAAAGAACCCAATGATTATCTCTCTCAAAATGTTGAATATTTTAAGATCCAATCAGTAATAAATTTTAAAACGAAACTATCCACCCTAGTTTCAAAAAGAAACAAAATGTCAACCCCATAAAGTAGCAATGTTATAACTTCACAATACATCGAATTTTGCTTTATGGAAAACCTACGGCGTGGTCCTTATCATTTCTCTTTCTGCCATGAAGCTCTACACTGGTCTGACCCAGTCCATGTTCCTACCACTACAAGACCTCCTTTATCACACCTTCCACAAAATCCACTCATGCTTCTCCTTGCCCTTCCCAGCTTGGTAAAAGAAACTAGTCTGATAACCTTATTTGAGCAGAAATGTTTGATGTCTAACAATGGCTTGATTCCTCTTGTTCGGAGGTTTGTATTTGTTTCAAACAATAAGAATCAAACCCCCCAAATGAGTAAATAATATGCAAGAAATAGGTTGTAATCCTTAGTAAGGAGAGATACTACTTTTCTTTCAGCTTTTCAAATTATGTCACATGAAAGGGTTCTTTGCATAATGATGATCGAGATTAGCAAATTTAAAGAAAAAATTTACTAAAACACATTTCCTTTTTTTTTTTATTTGACAGAGAGAGAGAGAGAGAGAGAGATCACAAGTAGGCAGAGAGAGGAGGAAGCAGGCTCACTGCTGAGCAGAGAGCCCGATGCGGGGCTCGATCCCAGAACCCTGAGATCATGACCTGAGCCGAAGGCAGAGGCTTAACCCACTGAGCCACCCAGGTGCCCCAAACACATTTCCTTTTAATCCTATCTATTAATAGTCAAAGTTTTCATGGCAATAAAACATAACTAAAATTTATTGAGAACTTAACATGTATCAAACACTGTGCTTTTCAAACATTTCATTTTGCCTGCATGGTAATACTGCAAAAAAAAAAAAAATCACTTCTTTTTAATGTTTTTTTTTTTTTTTTTTAAGATTTTATTTATTTATTTGACACAGAGAGAAAGACAGAGAGCACAAGCAGGTTGAGTGGCAGGCAGAGGGAGAAGCAGACTCCTGGCTGAGCAGGGAGCCTGACTCGGGGACTCAACCCAAGACCCTAGGATCACGTGACCTGAGACAAAGGCAGATACTTAACTGACTGAGCCATCCAGGTACTGCAGGGAGCTAATTCTTTATAAAAAGCAATCACATTAAATTCACTCCTGGCATGGTCTTTGAGTCATCCTCACACATAGGTATTGTCTCTTGCTGTTTCTGAGTTGCCCTCGACCAAGAATTTCTGTGCAGAGAGGACAAGCCCCTGAGAGCACTGCCATCTCTCTTCCCATTCCAGATTGCCTTTAGGTTGAGAGGAGTCTTTCCCTAAGTCATGGCGTCTTCTTGCTTCCAATTATAAAAAATCCTGAGGTTGGAAAGTTTATATCTCATAATATGATTATGCTTTCATTATTTGTTGTATGACATTTTACAACTTCTAAAAATTTGTATCTGACGTAAAAATAAAACAGATAGATGAACATATAATCTTATATAAATGACAATTATAAATATTCCTTTTTCTGGGAGCATTTTTTGAGGGAATAATAAAAGAGGAGAAAAATCATGGTAAATGAGAAAGTATAGAAGTGGAGTAGTAGAACAAAATATTAGGATCCCATATCAAATTTTGCATAATGAATTTAGAAACAGTATGGTTGGTCAGCATGGCCCAATATCAATATTATTAGAGAGGCTGAAGTATTGAATTAACAAAGGTGCAACTTATAACTCTCCATCTTTATGTTTCTATGGAGGTTTTCAGCTGTAAACACTTTGACGTGGAGAGAATCGTGTTGTTATAGGACTATAATTTCAGTTTGCTTCAATAATGTGATGTAGCCTCCAACCTGATGCAAGTCCAGATTCATGCAGATTCTTTTCTTTGTAAATCCTTTGGTTCCCTCTTCCTTTTTAATTTTTTTTTCAATATTTTGTTTATTTATTTATTTGACAGAGAGAGAGAGAGAGAGAACACAAGCAGGGGGAGCAGGAGAGGGAGAAGCAGGCTTCCCTCCAAGCAGGGAGCCCAGTGCAGGGCTCTATACCATGACCCTGGGATCATGACCTGAGCCAAAGTTAAACGCTTTATCGACTAGGCCACCCAAGTGCCCTTGGCTCCCTCTTTCTTCATGGGCTGGATTTATCCTTATGCTAGCCTTCTTCACAATAACAAACTACTGCAGGGGGCTGCATGTTTTATTATCCCTGTCAAGTGAGGGCAAGATGTGCCTTTTCCTCCAACTATAAAACTAAGGCCAAGTATTCACTTTGATTAAAAATCCCTGAAAAAAAAAAATCACACATTTGTTTAAACCAATAGTCTTAAAGTCTTCAGGCAAGATTATTGATTCAGATAGTAAACACACATCAGTACAGAGAAGTGAATAAGAATTCAGATTTTAGAGTCAGGCCGCTTCAGACCAAGCTTTGACTCTGTCTTTAGGAGTTCTGTAACCTTGTGCAAGTTATTGTACATATGCATCAAGTCCTCATCTGTAAAATGAGGATAATAGTAGCTACTCCAAAGATTATATTATACAAATTTTGTGTCATTAAAACAAATATACAAAATCTTTAATAACATATCTAGTTATCAAACTCTATTTATTTTGTATATTCTGTTAATCCATATACATGAACAGATAAATAGTAATTATGTTAATACAATTATAAGTATACATAGTCATGATACATGTTATATAGTGTACCTAGATATATGATACATCTATATGTACATGTAATCATGATTTTCCAGATTGTAGATGAGTTGACTTTTTATTGGTTAAAGAAATGCTGCTTTTTATAAACATATTTTGTTTTAGTTTCTTCCATTCATATAAAAATGAGTCAATTCTAAGGTAATTATAATTAAAGGATATGAGAGATTTGATACTATTTATGAATATCAGAGTTATGAATACATTTGAAAAAAGTATACTTTTATTTCAAGTTCTCTGATACATATTTTAAAATTGCAACTGTTTATTTAATTCTAACAATGTTATTTCTAACTACAGAGGCTGAAGAATTATGTAAAATAATAATAAAGAAATATCTCTTACTGCCTTATTGCTTTTTCTTTTTGTATCCGTGAATGGTAAAAAACATGACCAATAAGATAATATAACTTGTCTCTCTCTCTCTAAAGTCCCTTGAATTTAGGGTAAATGATCATAATCTCCTATATTTTAATGGCCCATTTGATTTTTCTTATCTTTTTAATCTAATTTTGTTACAGATTAATATGGCACAGGTTTAATATATTCCATCTTTATTTTTTTTTAAATAAGATTAAGGGAGTGGTAATATGAAAAAACCAATAGCTCCTTAGGATTATAAAATTTGAAGGCAATTTTCAATATGCAATAGGCAAAGTAAAAAATAAGTATATGAAGCAATGATAATATACTTAATATAGTTCAAGAAACTTATAACATTCTTATAGGTGTTACGTTTCAGGTTATTGCTCAAAGGAATTTCACAGCAATGAAAAAAATAATAGTTGTAAAAAATGCAATTTAATTTATAATATATCCTTTTTCTATCTTTACTTATTAAAATTACCTAAAAATAAATTTTTTGTTCCATGCTTTAGGTTTTCTGACAGAAACGTGTCCTATTAAAATTGTTAATATTTTTACAATCCTTTTCATACCAATCTGATATCTGAAATCAAAGACTACTGACACTCAACCTTATTTATTAGTCTAAATGAATCAACACAGTGTTATGCCCAGTACATATATTTCTATAAATAATATAGGAATCAGTAGAAGGCAAAATACTGTATTTGAATTCAGACAATGATAAATTTCCTTTTTTTTAATCATTTTTTAAATTTATTTTCAACTTAACAGTATTCATTGTTTTTGTACCACACCCAGTGCTCCATGCAATCTGTGCCCTCTCTAATACCTGCCACCTGGTTCCCCCAACCTCCCACCCCCCCACCTCTTCAAACCCTTCAGATTGTTTTTCAGAGTCCATAGTCTCTCATTGTTCACCTCCCATTCCAATGATAAATTTCTTGTATAAACCTCTACTAATCAAGAAAAAACTGGGAAAAATATTGACTTCAATTAGTTTTATTCTTTAGTTGATTTATCACTGGAAACAATTTCTTTCCTTGTAATTGAATACAGTAATTTAAATCAAGTATGTTGTCACAAACTCATTGATCTTTTTTTAACTAGCAAGATAAATTTCTATAGTTAAAAACAAAATACAGTTTTTTCTTGTAAAGTTGGTTACATATTGCTCTCTTTTTTTTTCTTTTAAATATTTTATTTATTTATTTGTTAGAAAGAGAGAGAGAGGGAGCGAGCATGAGCACAGGCAGACAGAGGCAGAGGGAGAAGCAGGCTCCCCGCTGAGCAAGGAGCCCGATGTGGGACTCGATCCCAGGACGCTGGGATCATGACCTGAGCCGAAGGTAGCCGCTTAATCAACTGAGCCACCCAGGCGTCGCACATATTGCTCTTTTATTTCAGCTAACCATCTCACAAATCCTACAGTTTGTACGGGTAGCAAAAGAGTGGTTGATGCCTCTGTGTGAGCCATCTATATAGAAAGTAAACACATATATATACTCTATTAAGAGCCAGAAGCATGTTTGGCTTCATCATGATATGGTTTCTGATGTATATTTTCATGTTCTTAACATTCCCCCATTCTTTTTGTGCATCTTAGTTACTAGCTGATTATGATATATTTTGCATTCATTTTATCATATCATGTTTGATTTTGATATATTTCTTTATTTCCTTTTTTGTTTATTTATTTATTTTTAAATATTTAATTTATTCATTGGAGAGAGCGAGACAGAGATGGTGAGAGAAGACAGGAACAGGGAGAAGCAGGCTACCTGCTGAGCAGGGAGCCCAATGTGGGCCCCGGGATTGTGACCTGAGCCAATGGCAGTCGCTTAAACAACTGAGCCACCTAGGCACCCTCCCTTTTGTTTTCAATCACTTTTAGTTGTACATTTTATTGCTAAACATATTATTTAAACCCAAGAATAGGGGCATCTGGGTGGCTAAGGTGGTTAAGCATCTGCCTGCAGCTCAAGTCATGATCTCTAGGTCCTGGTGTAGAGCCCCACATTTGGCTCCCTGCCCAGCAGGGAATCTGCTTCTCCCTTTGCCTCTCCCCACTGGTCGTACTCTCTCTCTCTTAAACGAATAAATAAAATCTTTAAGAAAACAAACAAACAAACCAGGAATAATTAGAACATATTTCAAATACGCCACTTCATTAAGTGTGCATTCTAAAGGGAGGATTATATGAGCAACATAGTAATTGTACCATTTAGAATAATCTAATTTTATAATTGAAGGTAAAGTGGTAAGAATATAAATACTTTGGTAACTAATCCATAAAGAAACAAAGGTTTTGTTTTGTTTTTCTACCTCTGCAAAGCAAAATAGGAATATAGTTATTAATTCTTTTCTAGAAACATTTGTTCTCTGCCCCAGATTTATGTCTGGCTGTTTACTTGGTTTGTATCATTCTCAAGAGATATGGCTTATTAGAGCCATTCAATGGAAGTCATAGAAATCTAATGGCAATTGTTTGTTTTTTTCCCAAAGAACTACTTCGTAATGATTATTATTCAGCCCTGCAGTATTAAAATGATACATTCAATTCTAGATGAGAGTTTTTAAAAATTATTTCAACTATGTTGATACCTGTTATAGAATAAATGTCAAATTTTCTGACCTATAGTAAATATTTAGAAGCAGATCAATTGTTTTAATATAAGTGTTGCCTAATTCACTGATGCCTCACACAAGCATGAATAACAATTTGAAGCTACCAGATCAATACCATGCATGTTTATTTGTAGTAGCAGACATTCAAACATAGACATTTATTTTGTTGATACTTTAAATTCAATTATCTCTAACATAATTTAGTTCATAGTAGCTGTTAATACTGAGCATTATAAAAGGTTGTTTTTCCTTCCCTGTAGCCATGTATTGGTCCCTTCCATGTCTTTTCATATGAAGTTCTCATTAATCATTACATACTTCAGTGACATAAAAAACAAGTATTTATTTAAGAATTACTATAGCTTTGTGATACAGGACATAAGAAATCCTTACCCAAATGCACAAATAAATGTACAGTGGAATACTGGCAAAAGTTTCCAGTTCTAACTGTGCAGTTAAATAGGACTGTGATTTAACGTGGTTTTACCTCTTTGTCTCTGGGGCTGGGCAAATCCAAACCTTTCTGCAGCTCAGTTTATTTATCTGCAAAATGGGTAAGGTGGAAAGGCCTCAGGGAGGTATGGGTATTAAAAGCAAAAATCACAGGGCTTTCTATGCAGTTCTTTTGATTCTATTACCTTCAAGGGAACTACATTCTTGGGGTCAAATGGTGTGATGAGCATTGCATGGGTTTTGAAATTAGGAAGAATATTTTACCTCTGCTAACTGACATGTGACTTTGAGAAAATTGTATTTCCAACATGACTCTGTTTATTATTTGTAAAGATGAAGATACTTTTATATAATATTGTTGAAGGGTTAAATGAGATAAATCATATCCTTTCACTGTAACTAGCCAGTAAGTATGAACTTACCCAGCCACTTAGCTTTAGAAAAGAATCATAAAGATTTAAATCCATTAGACTGGGCGCCTGGGTGGCTCAGTGGGTTCTTCTATTTGGGTCATGATCCCTCCTACTCGGGTCATGATCCCAGTGTCCTGGGATCAAGCATCTCATCAGGCTCTCTGCTCAGCAGGGGCCCTGCTTCCTGCTCTCTCTCTGCCTGCCTCTCTGCCTACTTGTGATCTCTGTCTGTCAAATAAATAAATAAAATCTTTAAAAAGAAAGTAAATCCACTAGACTTTGTAATAAAATAGTAAAATTTGTATTACAGAAAAGGCAGGTGAAATTACTAAAGAGTACATAACTCTTTTTTAATTTTTAAGCAAACATAGGTCATATTTTATGTCACAGAAGAAAATTGTTCTGTTTGTAGACCAAATTTATCCAATCATTAATTAAAAAAGAAAACCACTTGAACTTTTACATCTCTGAAAGTGGGCAAATATTGTACCAGTTGAGCTTTTCCAAGCTACAGCAAAAAAATTTAACAGAATATGAACAATGAGAGGTGAAAGCAGTCAATGATTAAAGGTCAAATATTTTAACTAACTCCAAAGCCACTCTAAGAGTCCTACCTTATTTCCCTTTAAGCAACAACAACAAAAATAAGGTAGCAAAATAGTTAAGAATGATAATTTAGACAAGCTGTATTTTAATGTCAGGAAGTTCTTTTATACAACTTCCTCAAATATCAGAACACTTTTTAGTCAGCTTAGGCTCCCTTTTTAAATTTTTTTCTTAAAATAACTACAGTCATATCATTAGAATGATTATAACCAGTTATGTAAACACAGTAAGATACAAACATTTAGGTACTAACGCAAAGAGACTGTAAAAAATGCTCTTACCATTTTTTTTATCTATTTACAATAAATCATAATACAATTTGACCATCACCTTAAGGTCCTACTATGCCCCACACTAGGGGCCCATTGCCCATAAAGTGTTATCTCCACAGATGTGCAGGATTGGAAGATTTATATCAAGTAAAGGACAAGGCTCTTTTTCAACAAGTTCTCCATTTACTATCTGCCTCAACTAGCTTGTTAAAATTAAAGATACTTTTGCCCTTGGCCATCTAGTAATTTAGGGCACAGTGCCATGATAGGGAGAAGCAGGAAGGACTAAGAGGAAATTTTTGCCGAGATTTTGATATTTTTGGAAAGATCCTACAGGTGGAAATTGTGGGTGATGTTTGAAACTGTTTGTTGCTCAGTTTTATTTCTCACATCACCATCCCTTTAATAAGGAGGATAACCTGCAATAGGAAGACCTTTCTGGAAGTCTGCTTATATCTGTGCTCTGGACTATTCTAGTAGGTGCATGGACTTTCCCCCAAATTCGTGATCATCTTAGCAACTCACGCAGCTCTTCTGAAATTTAACAACCAATGACATCCGCTAAAATTTTATAAGACACTCAAGTTCACCACTTCAAAGAATGAACTTGGCATGAGCAGTAAATACCACAATTTAGAAATGCGAGGTTGAATTTAGAGGCTTTATCATCAGAGAAGTCCTAAAAAGTTTTGGCTTTCTCTGGAGTTATTTCTGGAATTTTTTAACTGAGAAAATTCAAGGTACAATTTTAAGGTATAAGTTTTGCTGATATTTCTCTGGAACTTAGTAGAAAATGTATATGTATGCTTGTGTGTGCATATGTTTACATTTATTTTAAATGAGCAGTTCTACCTGCATATTCTAACATTCTAAATGATGTACTTTTAAATATATCACCAGATAAAAAAGCTAATCATGACTTAAGAAAGCCTAAAACACAGTTACAAATAACATACTGTACACAATGAGTTATACATTTAGAAAGATCTATTTATTTGAAAGCTTTTCTAAGTCAGTTTCTATTTAACCACTCCAAAATATTGTCATTCAGGCCATTTGCTTAGCTGTTATTTTTTTCTAAGACAGATTTCACATTTTCCATGCTGTTGTTAGAAACTGTGTAAGATGAAATAGGAAATGAGCAGATAGTATTTATCAAAAATGCTTACATTTGTGCAGGTAGAGTACCACATATGAAAGTACTTAAGTTTACTTTCAAAATAAGGAAAACTAATCATCCATATTCAGAATTGCTCTGAAGATTAAATGAAATATTGTACATAAAGGACCTGGAAGAATAACCGTCACAAAAATGCTCAGTAAAAACTAGCCATTATTATCATTATTAAGTTTCATCCAGTAGTGCCTAAAACATGTTGCTGTTTAACAATAAAATGTTTTATTGTTGCTTTTAATAAAGGCCATATCATTTTTTTTTTTTTTTATTTGACAGAGAGAGATCACAAGCAGACAGAGAGGCAGGCAGAGAGAGAGAGAAGCAGGCTCCCTGCCCAGCAGAGAGCCCGATTCGGAACTCCATCCCAAGACCCTGAGATCATGACCTGAGCCAAAGGCAGTGGCTTAATCCACTGAGCCACCCAGGCGCCCCAAGGCCATATCATTGTATTTATCTACATGGCATTCCCTAGGCTTATCTGTATGACTAATTCTATATTCTAGGTTTATCTACATACATACACATAATGAATATCAATGGTTAAAAAACTATTTGGAAAACTATTTTTTCTTTTAATTAGGGACAACTGTATGTGTAAGAGTATGTGCATTTGAGTGTGTTTTTGTAATTAACTGTATGACTTTGTAAAACACGTTTAAAAAAGATGTTAATAATTAGTCCAGTTAGTGACAGTTACAACAGTTAATCAGGATCATTTCTTGAGCACTGACTTTGAAATAATTTGCACTTTTGTTTTACTCCGAAAAACACCAGTTACCCTCTTCCCTTTCCTCATTTTCTTCTCCTTAGCCCCACAACCTATTGTAACTTTTGTAGCAGCTTTCTTAATGCTACTTCTTGCTTATTTATTTTCAATTTTAGGCTCCATATATTGATTACTCACTAGGACAGTAAAGAACTGTGCACTCTTCCCTTGTACTCTAACTATACATGCACAAACTTCCTACAACTCTTTCCATCTAATTTGGTTGCATTGTAACGTAAGCTAAATGAAAACCCAAATTTTGACAATATAGACGCTATTGATACCACAGTTATATATTCAATGATGATTTATTTTCATATTTCACATAACTTGATTTTTCTTCACAGTTAACTTTGCTTGAACTCCTAATATTTATTTTATTTTTATTATTTTTTGTTATTATTATTATTTTTTGTTGTTATTATTCACCTTAAACATTAACCTCTCCTCTTAATATGATCAGACACAATAGGTATTCAATTGATTTCCTCTTTTTTTTTTTTAAAGATTTTATTTATTTATTTGACAAACAAAGATCACAAGTAGGCAGAGAGAGAGAGAGAGAGAGGAGGAAGCAGGCTCCCTGCTGAGCAGAGAGCCTGATGCGGGGCTCGATCCCAGAACCCTGGGATCACTACCTGAGCTGAAGGCAGAGGCTTTAACCCACTGGGCCATCCAGGCACCCCTTGATTTCCTATTTTTGAAGAAATTTCTCAGAAAGCCTTCTGACATGTTTAGATTTGGCCTACTGTATGTCTGGCACACCCATTATCCTATTGCCCCTGTACCATTATCCGGAGGATGCCTGTTGCCTTCCTTATTACTTAAATCTCTCATTTAATATTGGGGTGTGTGCGTGTGTGTGTGTGTGAGTGTGTGTGTATTTCTCCTTCTTCTTCTTTTTCTTCTTCCTCTTCTTCTTCTTCTTCTCCTTCTTCTTCTTCTTCCCTGTTTTGGTGAAGGACATTCTTTAGCAGCTTCCTGAGAAATGTTGCATGAAAACTAATGCTTTGAGACCTTGAATGCCTAATGAAATATTTAGTCAATCTCCATACTGGATGGATACTTTGGACATAGAATTCTAGACTGGAAATTATTTCTCCTCAGGAAGTTTTGGCCAATAATACTTACTTATAATTTTTAACATGGAACAAATTAATCTTTGGTGTCATGCAATAGCCTCATATTTGTTAGAGCTGGGCCCTCTTTCAATCTTCTTCATCAGCTTGCTCTGTTTTTTCCTTCAAAAACATTTACCAACTAAAATTCTGTAGGCATCTTTGCCTTTAAAGGTTGTGGTTTGTGAAAGCATCTGAATTTGATAGAAATTAAGTGCTGGTCAAAAATCCCAATCCATTCTAGTTTCTGGTGTTTTGCATCTAATCTGTTTGTTGTCCAGCCCCATCTCTGAAAGTCTGCAGAAACTTCTACTTTCCTGAAATTTTAATATTTTAGTAAGCCTTTTTTATTCTTATGTTCATCCACTGTATTGAGTACTTAGTGGCACTTGAAAACTGAGAAGTTATGCTTTTCAGTTTTTGAAAACTATTAAATTATTATTGATCACTTCCTATCCACTTTATTGCTCTTGTTTTTGAAATTCTGTACTTCAGATGTTGGAGCACCTAGATGAATACACTGATTTGCTTTTTTTTTTTTTCTTATGTTTCATCCATTTCTTTTTATTGTTGTTTTACTTCCTCTAAATTTTTCTTATTTACCTTCCAACACTATGCTGGGGCCCCATGCTGAGCAATATTGGAGCTGAAGCAAAGGGAAAGATCAGTAATACTGATCTTGCCTTTATTTAAAAAAAAATGTGTTCATTTAATATTTATGTGTTAATTTTTATTTAAAAATATTTTATTAAAATACAGGGATTTTTTAAATTGACAAGTTGATTGGTGTACCCTTAAATTTTGCTTGAAAAGAGTACCTCATGTGCTTTCACCTTTGTCTCAGCCCTGCTTAATGTTCCCTGATGTGGGGCACCTTGGGTGGCTCAGCTGGTTAACCGTCTGATTCTTGATCTCAGTTCAGGTTTTGATCTCAGGGTCATACGTTCAAGTCCCACATTGGTATCCACACTGGGTGTGCAGCCTACTTAAAAAAAAAAAATAAATAAAATAAAAATGTTCCCTGATATGTATCCTTTCTTAAAGCTAAGTAAACCTAGCGCCAGTTGAAGTCTCTTGTGTTTCCTAAGTTAGGTTGTTAATCCAAACCAAGAACACTACAGCTAGTATAGTAGACTTGGAATTACTAAAGTCAAACTTTTAAAAATAGGAAAACAATAATTGGAGGAAACGGAGATAATAAACAAATAGGATACCAAAATAAACAAATAAAGATTCTGACTTAATTAGCTTAGAGATATATGAAGATACTGCCACCAAGAATTGGATGCTATTTTCAAAATGTGAAATATTCAGAAAACAGTTCTTTATTTTCAATCTCTATTTTGTTTTTTGCCTCCTCCCTACCACATCATTTATTCCCCAAACCAGAGATCTCTTGTGCTGCAATAACTAAGACTTTGGGGAATTATGAAGTGTGATATCAATTATATCATTTCTTGTCTTTCCCCACTGAAAACTTAGGTTGTTTTTCTTACATGTTTGTTATTTACTGTGAGTCCAGAGACTTAGCTTGCAAAATGTTGCTGTATTTTTCTCAACCCCAAACTTCCCTAACTTGAAAGTTTGTGTCATTTTAGTGGAGTGCATGGAGAGAAAGCAGAGAAGTGGTCAGTTTACCACCTTTATCTGAAATTTGGCTTTTAACTGTTTATTGTGTTTATAAGACACTATATCTTTTATAAGCACAGAAATAAAATGGTGTGGGTCAAAATTTCTACAATAAGATTAAGATGTGCAAAATATATTTACATTTTAGCAAAGAGTTTTAAGCATATTCTATGAACCAATACTGTACTCTTTATTTATACAATCCTCAAGAGAAAATGGACATAACAATGGGCATTTTCTATTGTCTGAAATGTGTTATATTGGAAAAAAAAAAAAAAGAAAAACTCAAGGTGCTATAGGTACAACCAGGAGGAAGTGTGACCATAGCTCAGTAGTTCAGGGAAGTCTATCAGAAAAGATAACTTCTAAGCCCAGTCATTAAAAAATTAGAACTGAGTACTAAAAGATCAATAGGAAATAGGAGCATCTCTAGCCAAATATAATAAAAATACATGTGAAATTCTAGATGGGTAAGAGAGCACAGCAATGGAGGAAGCCTCAAAAAATTCATTCAACATGTTTAGAGCAAGATATGAAGGCAAGTAGGAAATAAAATTGTCAAGGTATTTCCTCAAAAGGATAAGTCACCTATTCTTAACATCATTTGAATCAGCAGTGTACTTACTGAATTAGAACTCTACTATTGACAATAGAAATATATACAAGATTTAAATGAACAAAGTTACTACTTGACTTGCTAAGCACTGTTTGATTCTCAGTTTTATTTAGGAGAGAATAATATTGATAACATATGTAGACTAGATGGAAGAAACCTATACAGATCATGAAGGAAACATGACAAACAAATGTCAAAGGAAACTCTATTTTACTTTCTGTGGAAGTGATACTAAGATACATTATGGAGTTGGAAAAAAACACTGAGAACATGAGTTGATTCTTGACATTCTATTAAGGTACTAAGGGTAGAGTCTTGGCAAAGCTTCTTTAACAAACTGCTATGACCTTTTATTCCAGCATCTCCCAGTGTTTTAAATTTATCATCATGAAAAATACAGTCAACAAAAGGAATTAGCAGCAAATAGAATTTTTATTTTTTATTTTTTTTTTAAAGATTTTATTTATTTATTTGACAGACAGAGATCACAACTAGGCAGAGAGGCAGGCAGAGGGAGAGGAAGGGAAGCAGGCTCCCTGCTGAGCAGAGAGCCGGATGCGGGACTCGATCCCAGGACCCTGAGATCATGACCTGAGCCGAAGGCAGCGGCTTAACCCACTGAGCCACCCAGGCGCCCCAGCAAATAGAATTTTTAAAAATGTCTTGGTGTTCAAGAAGTTGAAAATCATATTTACACTCAGGTACTATGTGCTTTGTCTCTGTTACTTACTGTTAGGAAGAAGAAATGACTAAGGGCACATATTTCCAAAGGGCTTAACTGTACTTAATCGCCACATTCCCAATGCCTTTCTAAAAAGGGCATTTCAACCTAATTGTTTTCTGCCAAGAAACAGTCCCTGGCATTTCTTTGTCTATGCATTCATGATTAATTAACGCTTCGCTAGTCCCTTTAAAACAAGTAATTTAATGGGCATTTTAACATGTACTTCTAAAATTATTAAAGAGCATGGGAGTCATTCTCTAAGGTACTTTTACTCAAGATAAGTATAATCCTATTGGGAGTACACAAGCAAGAATAGAAACGTGGACTAAACGGTTGTTTTTCCTTCTCTGTATATAATCATAGAAGTAATACTATTCTCCCCAAAGAATATTTTGGCATTTATTTTAGCACGAATGGTATTTACTCAGGCTATTCTCTTCTCACCTTTCCATTATATGAGTAAACACACTCATTTACCCTTGATAATATTTTATTTGTGGGGCAGCGATACTGAAATTGGAACCACAGTCTTTTGTTTTTTCCCCAAGTTAGAAGGAAACACAAAGATATATTTTTACCGTTATGAGTTATGATCACTTTTGTAGCTGAGAAAAATAATGGATGATGATTACGGCACTTGGTTAAGAATATTATGACATCGATTTCTAATGTTCTTAACATCATTAAAATTTTGATACCTTTATTTCTTTAAGTTTTGGATATCTCTGCAAAAACCTTATTCATGAGTATCAGTAACTTATAGAACAAAGAACATTGGTATTCTAGATCTTAGCAACATTTGTGATTTGGGACTAGTTTTCAGCTTCTCACAGTATTAGTTTTTTCATGTGTAAAGTGGAACATTGACCACTAATGTCCCTATTAGCTTCAAATTACCATAAAGGGGTTTTAATTATTTACCCAGGTCTTAAAGTCTCTCATTTAAATATTAAGTGCATATCAAGATTTAATTTTCATCTTGTAAGTTTTCAAATGCCTTTTTACATAAAATAAATGTGTGAACAGCATTTTTTATTCAATTACTATAGATGAGTATTAAAAATTATTGAATCACATATTGGAAAACATTTGAACAAATGTACTAATTTATATTTAATATTTATTATAATACTAATTATTTCAGTTAATGCCACGATTATTTAATATTTACTTAATAAGATAAAAAATTATAGGTAAGCAAAGTAGTTATTAAGACAAAGAGTATTACCAGATATCAAGAATATTATTTCACAGTGACAAAAGGGGTCAATCCATCAAGAACACATAATAAACCTAGTTCTAGATGTACTTAAGAGCAGGGTTTACAAATACATGAGACAAAAATTGACAGAATTGGAAAACTAAATCTTAATATCACACTTTGGTATGGAGAGTTTAGCACTGTTTTGGTAATTGAGAGAGAAAAGACCCAAAAAATTTTAAAAAATCAATGAACTAAATTATCAGTTCATTTAAACTAACTGACACCTATAAAGTGCTATTCCCAAAATTGTAAGATACATTATTTTTAGAAGTACAAAGAGGATTTATTATACCATAGACTAAGGATAACTCTCAATAAAGTTCAGACACATAATGTACTGTAAACTATTTTGCCACAAAGCTATTTATTAAAAATTGATTTAAAAAGATAGAAAATCTCTAAATAATAAATTAAACATTAAATTTGTAAATAGTCTATGATTCAAAGAAGGAATCAAAAAGCCATTTAGAGATCACTTCAGACTATGTGATAAATAAAAGCAGATCATGTCAAAACCTGCAGAACACAGTTTAAGTGGTGCATAGAAAAAAAAAACAACTGGTTTAATTACTTGAACTAGTAGAGAACTGAAGTATAAAAATAATGTCCTAGTTTTCCATGTTTAGAAGTTAGAAAACAAATCAATTTAAAATTCAAAAAGAGTAGGAGAAAAGAAAATTAGTGATAGGAGCAGATATCAACAAACTTGAAAATGAAGAAAAATATTTTAAAAATCAGCAAAGTCAAAATTGCTTTCCTTGACAAGACTGATGAAACTGATATATCCTTAGCCGGTTTCAAGACAAAGAGGGTAAATTCAAAATACCATTATCAGAAACTATGTGAACAATACTACAGAGCCAATCCACAGTAAAGTTTCATAATAGTACTTTATGAATAGTTTTATGCTAATAGTTTTATGTTAATGTTTAAAACATAAACATAATGTTTATGTTTGATGTTTATGCAATAATTTAGAAACAATAGAGAAATTTTCTAAAAGACAGAAACTGTCATAACAGACAGAGGATCATCCCTCTATCCATTAAGAAAATTGTATTTACAATTCAAAAGTTTTCCACAAAGAAAATTCCAGTAGCTACTCCAGTTGAATCCTATCAATTATTTGAAGAAGAAATAATATACAAACTTAGAAAATTTAGAGAAAAAAGCATTTCCAATCTCATTTTATGTCTTTATATCAAATGAGATAAAGACCTGAAAGGACAGAAAAATACAGCCCAATATTTCTCACAAACATATACACAAAAATCTTTAACATAATTTTGCCAAAGCAAATCAAGTGACATATATGATAGATGCTACATGATGACCATGATTGCAATATATTCCAGCAATGCAAATTTGATTTGGAATTCAGAAATTAACACAACTTGATATATATAAAGTATAGAGAAGACACATAAGATCAAGATCATCTCAAAAAATGCAGAAAAAAATATTTGAAATCTAGCACTCATTTATTTTAAGAACTTAAAAATTTAGTAATAAAACCTTCTGAATCCCATTAAGAATTTGAGAGGCAGGGTGGGAGGTTTTGGGGGGTAGGGAAGGAAGAAATGAAACAAGATGGGATCAGGAGGGAGACAAACCATAAGAGACTCTTAATCTCACAAAATAAACTGAGGGTTGCTGGGGGGCAGGGGGTTATGGAGAGGGTGGTTGGATTATGGACATTGGGGAGGGTATGTGCTATGATGAATGCTGTGAAGTGTTTAAACCTGGCGATTCACAGACCTGTACCCCTGGCACTAATAATATATTATATGTTAATAAAAAATTAAAAAATATATATAAAAAAGATTTATTTTTTCATTTGAGAGAGAAAGAGAGCAAGAGAGCACATGCATGACAGAGGAGGGTAGTTGGACAGAGGGAGAGGGAGAGAATTCAAGCTGACTCCTACCAAGCATGGAGCTCAATGTGCGGCTTGATCCCTGGACCCTGAGACAATGACCTGAACCAAAATCAAGAGTCAAGTGATTAACAGACTGAGCCACCCAGGAGCCCCAATTCTCACCATTTCTATTAAACATTGTAATGGAAACTCTAGCTACTGAAATTGGACAAGAGGAATGAAAATGCAAAGGTTGGCATGAAAATTTTAACATCAGGTAATATGTAAATACAAGAAAGCCTATGAAGTGTAAAAAAAAAAAAAAATACATGGAGGGGTGGCCAGGTGGTTCAGTGGGTTAAAGCCTCTGTCTATGGCTCAGGTCATGATCCCAGGGTCCTGGGATCAAGCCCCGCATTGGGCTCTCTGCTCAGCAGGGAGCTTGCTTTCCCCTCTCTCTCTCTGCCTACTTGTGAACTCTGTCTGTCAAATAAATAAACAAAATCTTTTAAAAAAATACATGGAGTAATAAATGAACTTAGCAAGACCATAGGATAAAAGGTCAGTATAAAAATTGATTGTATTTCTATACACAAAAATGGAAAATGAAAAATTTTAAATGTTAACATTAATAGAAGCATCAATAAACATTAAGTAGAATTGAATCCAACAAAATATGTGGATGATCTCTATTATGGAAACTATGAATTGCTTCAGAGACTAATAAGGCCTAAATAAAAGAAGCTATGCCATCTTCATAAAGGAGAAGGCTCAATATTTTTTAGGATGTTAATTCTTCCTCATTTCTTAGCTTTAGTACAAGTTCAATCAAAATATCCTAAGAATATTAGCTGATTCTAGGATGAAATGGAAAAGGATCTAGAATAGTCAAAATAATCTTGAAAATGGATACATTGGTAGTTACACTAATGTATTTCAAAACTTGCTCTTAATCTGTAATAATAACAGACAAACGTAACAATAGCAAACTTCAAGTATTTAATAATGCACAAATGGATTAATAGAACAGTAAAAACCTCACGCAAATACTTTCAATGAATTTTGGAACAAGTTCTGAGCTAAAAATGATTCTTGATCCCTACACTTTTCAATACACAAAAATTAACTTAGCTGGTTCATAGAATTGAATGTAAAGCTAGAAGCAAAAAGATTCTAGATGAAAATATAGGAGAATGACTTTGGAAACTTGAAGTATGCCAAGATTCTTAGATACCACATAAAACGCCAAACAATAATAGTATGCATTTACTCTTCCTACTATAAATGCTTTCAGAGAATGACATTCTAAATCTAGATCTAGGCAACACGGAATCTGGAAAGATCATGGCTCCTGAAATAAAGGTAACCTACTTAAACTAGTTTGGTAAATACTGGCTTAAATACCAATGTTAGTGTAAGAATTCTTTGAATTTTTTTTTAATTCTTTGAACTTTTAATAGGCTAATGCATTTTTTCATTCTTTAAAAAAGGTATTTGGTATAATATTTTCCAAATTTCTTTGATAATTTCTAAAAGATTTATTATCATTTATCAAAAAATAAATGATCACAAAGTTTCTATTTACATGTTTCACCGTGTATGGTATAAAGAATATGTTTCAGGAAGTTAACAGATTATAGGTATCTTGCTCTTCTGCTCTTCAAGTATAATTAAGTATCTGACCTCTTCTTTTTTGCATTTTACAAGTTGTCATCCTCATGAGTTTTTCCTCAAATGTGTCTCTCAGAGATAAGCCCTGTGTTACTGATATTTTATTTCAGGCTTCCTGCTTGGTGAGTTTATCGAGTATTTGTCAAAGTCATTAGCAGTTTCTGTGCATATTGATAATGATTCCTCCTCTAATTTATTTTGTAAAGTGAAGCCAGACTAAGTGGAGTACATACACCTACACAAACCACAGACACATGTGGGGGAGTGCACATATGTGCATGTAGGTATATAGCAGGCACCAAAGGAAAATCCTGTAGTAGCTACAACCAGATTTTTGTGTATGGACTGTCATTCAAAATAATCACACTCTTATTTTCTGTGCTTTTAGAAGAAGAAGAGATTGGACATGTTCAGGGGACAGAGCTACATGCCAACAAAATTCCAAATTCCTTAAACTAGTGTTAAATCTTCCACAATCTTGCTCTAATCTACTTTTAAGTAAAATGTCCCTTCATAGCCAAATATAGCATAATACATCCACCTACATTTAGGATGGTAAGTAATAAGCAACTAATTCTTACTAATACCTTCTTCATGACTTGCGATGGCCATTCCCTGTGCCAAGAATTCCTTCAGCTTTCTTCAAAGCTTGTATAAGCTCCATTTTGGGTTCTCTTTGTAGTTAAAGCTCTACTGTATTTTTGAAAGTGTATATTGAATTTCCTTATTATATATTGATTTTACAAAATGAGAGTTAACAATTTTAATAGTAAATCTATAGACTTTTGCACAGTTTTATACATACATACATACGTACAGTCATCTCAATAAATTCTTGTAAAATAAATTGATGTTTTTAATAACCATAGATTTTTATTGTTTTTCTTTAAACTACTTAAAAAGATACCTACAGAATATTTCATAACTACTCTTGGCCAATACCAGTTACGTGTGTCATGGCACTTAATATTTAATAAGTTTTGGTAGGCTTTGTGTAGTGAGGAAGCTAATGAAGTCTGAAGCTTGCTGATTTCTCTATTTGTATACAATGTGTATTTGTAATTATTTTGTTAAATAAACCCATGAGTATATAACACTCGGTACTATGTATTTGACAAATACATTACATTTCTTATATTCCTATTTATAGAATGATTTGGTTTTCATTATCCAACCTTACTCATTCAACAAATTTTATTGACTATTTATTATATTCCAGGCATTATGCTGGGCACTAAATATTGTGTTTAAGTTTTGGAAGAGGCACAAAAATTAAAAAGTAAATATTTTTCCCTCTCCTCTTCTCTCTATATTTACTTTTATTTTTTAATAAAATATAAATAAAATGCTTAAAAGTTATGACAAATGCCATGAAGTAAAAAAAAAAAAAACTTTGTAAGAGGTGTTTGCTAGGTTGGGCATCATTTAAAAAAATGACATATAAGCTAGTTTAGTGGAGTCTGAGCTATTCATGTAAAGAACAGAAGAAACTTTGTGATACAGAGAACTGTTTAAAAATACTGTTTCAACAAAATACTTAAATCCTCTACCTCTAACAAAACCGTTTTCTCTGAATCACTCTAAAAATAATATGAATTTAATCTGTGTTTTTAAATAGTTTTCCTTAAAAAAGAAATACCTCCTAGTGAAGTTATATAATAAGTTTGTGGAAAACATTGAAAATTCAAAATTTAGATTTTTTTTTCCCATTCTCAATAGAAAAAAAATTAGAAGGAAAAGGGCAAAAATATGCCTGGTTATATGTACTTTGCATAAAGTGTATTGGTATTTTTTTTGTTGTTTTATGAACTGTTTTCCTTTCTTTCTTTCTTTCTTCCCTTCTTTCATTCTTTTTTTTTTTACCAGAGAAATGCTTAACAGAACATGTTGAAATCCTAAAATAGTATTATTAAATATATTTATTTCGCACTCCTATTTATTAAGAGACCTTATAAGGTTTTAAGGTCACTATGTAATTTAAAGACTGGGAAATGTGATGAATATCTTATTTAAACACTGTAAATTATGCATAAATGATAGAATAAGTTCTCACAGCAATGCCCTACTTATGCTTTAATTCATTAATAAGAAAATTCTGGTTCATGTTAAGTGTCCCACATTTTCACAACTAGGACAAATATCAAAAGACTTCTACCATATAAATGCAGCATAAAGTCGTCATTTTTATCCAGTTGGAAGAGTTTTCTTTTTACAACTTCATGAAAAGATCATTTGTTTTGGATTGTAATAGAGAGTATAAGAAGCAATGTTAAATTTTTAAAAATAGCAAAAACATATAAGTTTATGTAGTTACTTTATCCACCATTAAGACTGCTGTCACGCATGCTAAAAACACTTTAAAAAGATTTCTCTGATCGCTTTCATTTAACTACCTCTTTGCCATTTATTGACTTAATTTTACACAAAATGGAGCACTCTTAAAACCCAAAAGAAGATATTGGGTTTCAGTTTTATATACCTCATGATGGAAATAATAAGAAAAAAAGGTTTTTTTGCATATGTTAAATATCCCACATCCAAAAAGATAGATCTAAAGATAGTACTAAAGTCTCTCAGCACAATTTTAACACATTAAAAAATAAGCATCTCTTTCATGTCCTTTTCAAATTTGAACTAGTGTCGGTCTCATTTTCCATGGTATGCCATTTTCTCTCAAAATACATATGGGGTAATAAAGTGGAATTTCCACAGCAGAAAACTATACTGTAAATAGGAAAAAAAAAAATCTTTATTTTCTAAAGCTTTCTCAGCTCTGCTTCTTCTTTTTTTTTTTTTTTTAAGTAAAAGTAGTGCCCTTAAGTACATATGCCTTTGTTTAATAAATAAAGAGCCATGGAAATGCATTAATCAAGAGTTAAGTCATTATTGGGAAACATATTTAAACTACTTAATCATCAGAATAAATGACTGTGCTAACAACAGAAGGGATGATTAATTTTTTGTTACAAACACTTGCATATTAATAGATAGTTAAATTTTTGTCAATCCTTTTCCGGTTGAAATGTTCCAGTAGATCATCTAACATAGGTTCAAATTACCAGCTTTCTAATAGATAGAGATTCAGTAGCAAGAAGCTATATGAATCAAGCATGCACCATCCCGCAGCATAGGTCTGATGACCCCTGAATGTGACCTGCTCCCAGAGGAAAGCAATTTAATGCTCCATGGCACAGAGAACAGTATGTATGAATCACAAAACCTCCAGATAAATTAGTGACAGGTACATCTGAATAGGATTCCTTCTAAGTCCCTTATCTGCAGCCAGGCAAGCTCCTTTCACCCTCACCTTCAAAGATAAAGCCGCTTGGCATGTGGCTGTGGCAGACTCTCACAAAGCAAACAGCCCCCATAGTCCATTACGGAGGGGGAGAAAAAACAACAACAAACCTCCTTGTTTCAGGTACTGTGTACTGTGACAGCAAATGGGATAAAGTGAAAACTATCTGCAGTGGGAAAGTCATCAATCAATACCAGGCCTTATGTCTTCTCTAACTTTCATAAGCTCCATGCCTCTTGCTCTTTCACTTTTATTTTTGACAGTTCTGATACCCCAGAGTTGCAGCCATGACAAAGTTCAAGAACAAAACAACAGGTTGTTAAAGACAACTTATCAGAGGCCAAACAGGGAGAAGAGATGACAAGAATTAATAAGTAGCTACAAGACAGATCTATGACAGAATGGCGCAGAAAGACACAACAAGCTTTTACCTCTAGCAGACTATGGATTCCATTTGAAAAAAACCCAAAGAAAAACTGAGATGCTAAATACATGCTCTAAGCACTTAGGGAGGTGGATCATAGAAAAGATGAAAAATAAATTACTTTCAAAATAACACAAAAGATATATATTTGTGAGAGACCTTATTTACATATCTTATCAACCACAGATACAATGGAATAAAAAAAACTACGAACTGTATGCTTTAAACTGAATGTCACTGAATAGCACAAATGTACTGTCTTCAAAGTTAAACATTAACTACAAAAATTCTCTCAAAGGGAACAATAAAACAGAAATATCACTTTTCACTTTCCACCCTTCTTATACTTCTCATAGTCTATAATTACACTTACTCAAGACTTTCATTTCATATCTTAATAAAGGCCATGTCATATCAGAGTTAGTTATATAGCATAGAATTCAACAGCACAAAAAAAGAAAAAAACAAAACAAAAAAGCAGTACTCACGTTTCAGGTTCTGTTAGTAGTCCTTCTCAGGCAAAATCAGGGTTGTGCTTTCTGGGTGAATCTGTGTTAAACCAAAATGACAAAAATCTCAGTTTCCCATGGCACTGCCACTTAGAATGCATACAAATAAACCCCCAGTTAGTCAAGGAGAAAAAAATTGCATTAAAGAGTACTGATTTGTAAATTTGGTCTTTTCAAATGCAGATAATGTTTGCCCTTACTCCTCCCCACATATCTTTGCAAAATTTCTGCCCAATCAACTCATTACTGTAGAAACTCAACTATGTCTATGGTCAGTGAATGAAATTCCGGTTTAGGATTAACCTTCATAAACATGCACAATGGGGGCACCTGGGTGGCCCAGTAAATTAATCGGGTGCCTTCAGCTCAGGTCATAATCCCAGGGTGCTGGGGTGGAGCCCCACAGCAGGCTCCTTGCTCCACAGGGAGCCTACTTTTCCCTCACCCTCTGCCTGCCTCCCTGCCTGCCTCCCTGCCATGCCCCCTGCTTGTGCTCTCTCACTACCTCTTTCTCTCTGTGTCAAATAAGTAAAATCTTAAAAAAAAAAAAAATGCACAATGGTTGGGCACCTGAATTTGAGAGAGACAAGGATGATGCTAGAAAGAAAAAACAAACAAAAAAACAAAAAACAAACAAAAACAAAAACATAAAGAATGTACAATATGATAGATTTAGCTAACTTAACTATTGTCCTGTATATGAGGTGATTCATAGTACTCTAAATGTATAAAAATGAAAGCAAATCCACTTTGAAAACATCAATGCCATATCCAATGACACTTGGGAGAATATAAATATAGCTACTAAATTTACCTTCTTTGAAATTACACAGGTTTAATTAAATTGGATATATGTCCTTTACAGCCACAATAATTTAAGCAACATTAAACACCACTTAAAATAGGGAAGAACTTCAGTTAGCAGGCAATAAAAATATTATTTCTGCTCTATCTAGCTACTGTGTTTATATTGAGTTATTTATTTACAATGTACTTTAACATTACCAGTAATTTTTTAGAAGCTTCAGTAAATGGAGTACTAAAATGTTCAATTAAAACATTAAACTTTACTTGAGAAGTACCATATTATAATAATGTTAGTTTATTTTTTATGGATTAGAAAAAACTATGAAAAGTAATAGAACAATTAGTTTAAATGGTTAAAAAGCCAAATGTCATGTGTGTATTGTTGAACACCTTATTTAAATTATATAAATAAAAAGTCATGTAATAGTCCTAATCACTACATGTCAAGAGTGTTTTACTGTATAATGGAGTGTTCAAATTTTCTGGTTAATTTTTCATTAAGTCAACAAATAGTTCTTGACTAAGATGACCTTATAATTCCTCTCAGCTTGACTAAACTTTAGAAGGGTTTCTTTCCTTCACTCTAGGCCCTTGACCTCTCTTTTCTTAGAACATTTGCTTTAAACTTGCAATTGTGAATTATTTTTTCTGCCCCTTTGAGAAATAAATTTTCTCCCAACCTCTTGTCAGTTTTACAACCCATATTATCTCCAGGACTTTGGAAGCCATACCTTTGAGAGATAATCATTAAGATAGTGCCTCTAGTATTATGCTAAGTGAAACAGGACAATCAGAGAAAGACAAATATGAGATGACCTCACTGATACGAGGAATTTGAGAAATAAGACAGAAAATCATAGGGTAAGGAAGGGAGAAAATGAAACAAGATGAAACCAGAGACAGAGACAATCCGTAAGAGACTCTTAATCTCAGGAAACAAACTGAGGGTTACTGGAGGGGAGGGGAGTTGAGAGAGATGGGGTGGCTGGGTGATGGACACTGGGGAGGGTATGTGCCATGATGAGTGCTGTGAATTGTGTAAGACTGATGAATCACACCTGTACCCCTGAAACAAATACTACTTTATATGTTAATAAGATAGTGCCTCTATCTTTGAGTCTCTATGTGAAAGTAGGAGCTTAACTTTGATAAGCACTATTAACAAACACAGATGCCTAATCACATCATCATCCTTCCCCCAACATCTTGCAGTGTTTTTTCTACTACTTCATCTCAGCTTTTAAAAATCTCCCATTTTTTATTTCAGCAGTTACGTTCAATACCTCTCCCCTACCTAAGTAATAGTCCTCAATAAAGTCTTCCTTGACTATTTAACACCATCTGGTACAATTTTTCTTTCACAATCGGAAGTGTCTTGTATGTGCCAGAATACTAGTAATTCAGTGGTGGAAAAGACAGACATTGTACTTGCCTTCAGAGTACCTACAATCTAGTGGGAGACAGACATGTAAATTGACGTGTAAAATACAATGTGATCCATACCAGAACTGCAAGAAGAGAATGGCGCACCCAACAAAAGTGGAAAAATGATGAAAAGAATAATAGAATGAGTGTCTTTGAATCCATCACTTCACAGACAATGAGGTGTGGAGGTAAACTGGAAGAGGAACAATGCCCCAGGAAGAGGGCCTGGTGTGTGTGAAAGCCCACAGGCAAAATAAGCATTCTCTGCACAGAAATGTCAGATCAGAATGGCTAGATTTCCTGGTGTGATGCGGGGAATGCCAGGAAATGAGTCTGAGACACCACTGGAGGAAGACAAGAAGAGGCATTTATGAAGTCTTACAGTTGCTTATTATTCTTTTTAATTAACACATTAGGGGAGGCAATATAAGCTAAGGTTCAACGTCAAGGTCTCTGGTATCAGACTCTCAGGCTTTGAAATCTGACTCTCTCTCTCACAAGTGGTATACTAGGCAAACAGTCCATCCTCTCTTCATCTGAGTTTCTCCATTTCATAAATAGGGATAATAAAAATACCTTATGACGTCTTGTCAGGATTAAAAAGGAAATCTCACATAAAATAGTCAGCACAAGGCTTGGTACATGGAAAGTGAGCGGTGGAGTGATGATGATGTTGATGACGACGACGGCAATGACCATGATAGAAAGTAATCTATGATGATATTGATCATGAACTACATACTGTATACCAGGCCATAAGGGTCATGGTGAAGAGTTTGAGTAAAAGACATACCACTAAAGAATTTAAACATGGAGAAATATTATCCAATGTGCATTTTTGAAATAGCATTCTGATTACAATTAAAAGAATGTTTTGAAAGTTGCAAAGTGAATGCTGTAATCCAAGTAGTTAAAATTTTGAGTAAATATTTGTAGGGATATTAATTAAAAGTCCATGTGTGCAGAGTGATTTTTTTAAGATTTTATTTATTTATTTGTCAGAGAGAGAGAGCACAAGCAGAGGGAACAGCACTCAGAGGCAGAGGCAGACTCCCTGCTAACAAAGGAGCCTGATGAGGGACTTGACCCCAGGACCCTGGGATCATGACCTGAGCCAAAGGCTGATGCTTAACTGACTGAGCCACCCAGGCATCCCTAGAGTGGTAGGTTTTTAATAGAATGGCCTAATAATAGGGTAAATATACCTCTTTGTATTAACCATTGTCTGGTTATAATTAATAGCACAGCCTTGGAGAGCATGGGTGGCTCAGTGGGTTTAAGTCTCTGCCTTCAGCTCAGGTCATGATCCCAGGGTCCTGGGATCGAGCCCCGCATTGGGTTCTCTGCTCAACAGAGAGCCTGCTTCCCTTCCTCTTTCTCTGCCTTGCCTCTCTGCCTACTTGTGATCTCTGTCTGTCAAATAAATAAAATCTTAAAAAAAAAATTCTCTGTCCTTAAAAAAAAAAGTAGCACAGCCTTTTACTCATAAAACTGTACTGTGTTTAGGTGATAAACTATATAGTATTTGTCTTTGTGAGCATTAATTAGTACATTTATAAGGGGAGTTTTGTTTAACCAAACAAATCAGTTGAATGGATGCTGTTCCCAATATATAATACATTAGTAATCATAAGAGAAAGAACTACCCTTCTTTTTCATATTTATTTGTCAGACATGGCTTTATGCTACTTACATGTATTACCTCATTTAGTTCTAACAGCCCTATGGGTGTTATTGTTATATCCCTTCCACACATGAGAAAATTAGAGCATATAGAAATAATTTGCCCAATTTGCATAGCATGTAGAAGAGCATAGATTCAAACCAGACAGCCTGGATCCAGAGTTTGTCCTCCGAACCCCTGTGTGAAAAGTGCTATAATAGAGAAGTTTTTATAGTATCAAAGCTCAGAGAGCACTACTGTAAGCTAAGAGGACACTAAAGAATCACACAAAGAACACTGGGGCACTAGGAGAAGAAACTTTTTCAATAAGGTAGAAAGCACAAAGAGGATAAAATAAAAGTAGCTTTAAAAAAGAAAGGATATTTCAGGTAGATTTTAAGGAATGAATAGAACATTTGTCTCCTTGAAAACTAAACATAGTCTACTTTAAAGAAGAATCTATAACGGCACATATTTTTTCCCTACCCAACTAGATCTGGTCACTCCATCTTCTAAATGCTCTTGTATTTATTAAGCATACTTAAAAAATATGTTTTTTCATCCCAAATAAATCTGTAATCAACAACATTCTGATAGATTTCTATTATACATAAATGAAAATCTAAAATTCAAACTCCTGCAACAATAACTTTTTTTCTTTCTCAGAAACACCAGGCTTCTGCCATTTCTTTTGGAAGTATAATCTTCACTCAAATCTTACATTACCAGATCTATCTCATTTATTTCTTTTTCTACTCCCTACATCCTTATTTAAGACACATATATGGAGCTTTTTTTAATGGAAATTATTTATTCTTTGCTAAAGAGATTTCCCTTTGGGATGAGAGGACTCTACCTGCTGGTTCATTTTTGGCTCATTCCACCATACTCCCCACTCCTTTGACAATATAAGGTGGTAAAGTGTCTCTCTCTTTCCTAGCAAGTGTCACAGTTACCATTTTTCATGTATTTCTCTGACTATTGATGAAATTATTACTAATCGTAAGTTCCACAAGGGCATATGCCATGTTAGTTTTTATATTGTGATATATCCTGAAAGAGATCAGAATATGCCACCCTAACATATGGCACTTTTCAGTGTGGGTTAGTTGAGCTGAAGGTAATTGAGAACCAACAGATGCAGAAAGAAGCCTTCTCACAGTTTTCCTTACATGATTAAAAGGAGAAACTTCAGAGAAATGAAGACTGCCAAAAATCCCTTCTCTGAGAAGTTTTGCGTGAAGAAGATGGAGAGTCAGCACCAAGATGAGTCTCCACCAAAAACAAACAGGAATAGCAACAAAACCACTTACTAAAATGGCCCGTGTCTTTCATTAGTTTCCCCATATCATTTACCCTCCCACAGTTTATCCCTCCTAAGAGACCAAGTCCCCCCTTCCTTGTCTAGTCCATGATTTATTGTCCTCTGTCATTAATATTATATAAACTTCCAAATCTACCAAATTGTGGGATGTTCACTTCTTTTCTGTGGAGCCTCCATATATGTAAAATTAAAATAAAGGAACATATGCCTTTTTCCCTGTCAATCTGTCTTTTGTCAGTTTAATTCATGATGATAGGGGAAAAATCTTTTCTTCTGCTTCTATCCCCAGCACCTAAACCAATGCCAGACTCAATAAATATTTGACAAATACATGGTGTGTGACTTGGCAGGAAACATGTACTTAGAGTGACTGATTCATAGGAGACACCATGAAAACTAGCAGCTGAAATTACCATAGAAATGTTGTTGCAGGAGTGCTATGCCGTGTGTTGTCCTCATGATCATTTCTAGAAGTTAGACAAGGTACAAATGTAAATGACATACCCACACCCCCCCACACACGCACACACAAATAATAATAATAATATATAATAGTAATAGTAATAAAAGTAAACAAACAAGCAAATAAATAATGAATAAATAAAATAGCTCAAATGAGATTGAGATAAGAAATCTCACAGCTCTTGGGGCGCCTGGGTGGCTCAGTGGGTTAAGCCGCTGCCTTCGGCTCAGGTCATGATCTCAGGGTCCTGGGATCGAGCCCCGCATCAGTCTGCTTCCCTCTCTCTCTCTGCCTGCCTCTCTGCCTACTTGTGATCTCTCTCTGTCAAATAAATAAATAAAATCTTTAAAAAAAAAAAAAGAAATCTCACAGCTCTGTCATCATTAAAGACTCAGTCTTCCTGATTTTCCACCCTTAGCCAGGGGCTTCAACCTTCAAGTTGTCTGAAGTATTGCTACTTTGGTTCCACCTTTTATAGGTTTCAGTAAGCAAAAAATAGGAAGGGAAGAGGGCACAACAAGACAAGAACAAAAGCAAAATTTGGTGCCCCCCCCCTAAGAAGAGCTATCCTAGACACTAACCTATAATGTCTTATTGAAAGCCCCTTCAGAACTAAAACTGAAATGTGGGTATTTAGATAAGTCTATTGTCATCTTAAACAATATACGATCTATTATTAGTAAGGTAAGTGAGAAAAACAACTATAATTTTTATTTTCTCTTATGGAAATGTTCCATTTTTAACTCCCTGAGCATTTTATATCATAAAACCATGATTTCTCTTTCACTAAAACTTTAGGGGATAAATCTTGGCAATATAATTTCTATTACATATTTTTCTTTAAGTTTACTCCTCCAAAATGATAAACTAAGGAAGCCCAGGTTTAAAACTGGATTCATGTTCTGAAGTATCAAGACTTGTGAAATATATTATGGGAAGAACAGAGACAAATCTCAGGTCCTCTCATAAACACGTGTGAAGGTGACAGGCGACCTTATACTCAGTCCACATTCAAATATATCCCCATCAGCAACCTTTGGGACTTCAACATCTTAAGTAACCCCATCTCTGACTACTCTCTTCTCAACTCTTAAGAAGCTTCATTCAGTCAATCCTTGATGTTAATAACTACTGAAGTTAAGCCATGGCAGCAGGAAGGCATTCTTCTTTGGCTTTTGAATGTGTGTTTTCATGTGTCTGTGTGCTTACATAGTAGTGAATGCTTGCAGTTTTGGCTATTATTTTCACACCAAACAATGAATCCATACCGTGATGACCTGAATTGGGACCAAGTTCGGCAGTTCTACCATTTCTTCATTCTGCCTCTTCGTTAAGTTTTCGTTACTTGTTCTAAGCTGAAAATAGAATTATCTGCCAAAATGAAATGAGAACTGCAGATTCTCAAATGTATCCCCCCACCTTTCCTCTCAAATATTTGAATTTCAAAGACATGCTCTTCATCTAAATAAAGAAAATAACCACTTAGGAAAAATATGGGTGCTCTTAATAAACTTGAGAGGATGATGTTCTGTCCGAAGAATCAGGAGTGAATCTAATTCAAAATGAAATTATATTTGTGTTCCTACTTTTAAGCTAATTTTAGGGATTCTTTCAAAAGAGAGTTCTTTAATTGATTAGGTAAGGTTTTGAAAAACTAAATAGACTACTTCTTTATTTCATGACAGTTTTGTTATTCAGAAGAAGAAAAGCTTACATGTCAAAAAAACCCCACAAAAACATAAAACTGCTGACTTCAGAAAAATAGCAGTTTTAAAATTTTTGCCAAACACTGTTAAGCAATACAGTTAAACATAATTATATTCTCTTTCCCTACTCTTTCTTTTTGGTACTTTAGTAGCATCAGATAGATTTCAATTGATTGTACCTTATACATGTTGAATGAAGACTACAGATATATTTAAAAATTCCTAAAATACAAAGACTAAGTTGAGAAAAAAATGTCACTTCTTCTAAGTTTTAAATAGCCAGCAATCCAGTTCTCCTTTTTCTTAGTGTGTGTCTCTGTGTATCGGTAATGATGGGATGACATCTAAAGGATCAAACACAAGATTTCACAAGAGGAGGCTGCTGCCCACTGGATTAATTATGTGACATCTTTAGCCAGCAAATAGAAGCTTACTTCTATTTAGTTTGTGCTATTGGGACAATTATTTATAGGTGCATACATTTCTTAGAGCTTGTATATGTCTTATTAAAATTCCTAAGGAGAACGCTAATAAAATCATAAAAAATTTCTATTATTTGTGCATTATTATCTCAGGTGTTCATTTTTTTATTTGAAAATTTTAACACAAAAATTTCAGACATATCAATATAATTCCCATATAATGCACTCAAAATAATGCAATACATTCATATTTTTGATAAAAACATCATACATAAAATTTCTTTTTATCCCCCAGCTTTATTAAGGTATTATTGACAAATAAAACTAGCATATATTTAAGATCTACAATGTGATGTTTTGTTATATGTATGCATTCTGAAATGATTACCATGATCAAGCTAATTAATATATCCACCAACTCGCATACTTTTCTTTTTGTGATGAGAGCATTTGAAATCTACTTCCTTAGCAAATTTTAAGTATACAATACAGTATTATTAACTATGGCCACCATAAAATACATTAGATATCCAGAACTTACTCATGCTACATAACAGAAAATTTGTACCACTTGACTAATATATCCCTATTTCCCCAACCAGTGACCAGCAGTCTACTTTCTATTTCTGTGAGTTTGACTATTTTAGATTCTACATATAAGTGAGATCATGCAGTATTTGTCTTTCTGTGCCTAACCAATTTCACTTAGGAAAATGTCCTCTAGGTTTGTCTATTGTCATAAGTGAGAGAATATCCTTCTTTTTCAAGGCTGAACAATATTCTACTATAAATAATTTTCCATTCCATTGTGTGTGTGTGTGTGCGCACACCACATTTTATCTATTCATTCGTCAATAAACACTGAGGTTGTTTCCATATATTAGCTATTATGAATAATGCTGCAATAAACATGGAAGTACAGATAGCTTTCTGAGATAATGATTTTTGTATTTTTTGTATCTACTCAGGGGTAGGATTTCTGGAACAAATGATAGCTCTATTTTTATTTTTTCATGGAGTTATTTATTTATTTATTTTTAGTGTGAGAGAGAAAGAGAGAGAGTGAGCTGCAGAAGTGGGGGCAGAGGGAGAGAATCTCCAGCAGACTCCCCACTGAGTGCAACTCTGGCTCAATCTCACAACCCTGAGATCGTAACCTAAGTGATTTAATCCATTTACATTTAATTAATGATAAGGACTTATTATCATCATTAGCTAGATGTTTCATGATTACTTTGCAGTTACTTTGTTCCTTTCTATCTTTGTAATATAATTTTTTTTTAGTTGTCTGCTTTGCTTTCTTCATCTTTTGTCTACTAGAGATTTTTTCTTGTGTTTACCATGAAGCTTACTTAAAACATTTAAGTCTTTATTAAGCTGATAACAACTTAATTTTGATGTATGCAATTCTACACTTTAACTTCTCTCACAGAATATGTCTTTGATACTAAAATTTACATCTTTTATATATTGAGCATCCAAAAACTATTATAGCTATGATTATTTTTAATTATTTTGTTTCTTGACTTTTGAGTCAAAAGATTATATATCACCATTGTAATATTAGATTCTTCTGAATTTGAAGATATTCTGACATTTACAGTAAGTTTTTTACTTTCATATATTTAATGTTGTTGCTATATCATCTTTTCTTCCAACTTGAAGAAGTTCTCTTAGCATTTCTTGTGATGTATGTCTATCAGATATGATATTCTTGGTTGACAGTTTGGGCCTTCAGCTTGACTGGCACAGGGGGTCAGCTTGGCACTAGGGGCAGGCCTAGTGACTTGGTCCATAGGGGTAAGACTGGTCCTGAGTCTTTGGGGGCCAGACTGGAGGTCTTCTGGGTTGGACCTTGGTCATGGGTCCAATAAAGGCTGGTTTACTAAGTCTGTTACATAGCTTGAATTCTTTTCACTTAAATCTTTAGAACGTCTCATTATTTCTTATAACTATGTATTTATCTTGCTTGGATCTGACCCTAGCTTTCCTAGATTATATATTTAAGTAATTTCCTCAGAAAGGGGTTTATTTACAAGTGAATTTTTTGCACTTTTGTTGCCTAAAGCTATCCTCATGTGGACCCTGGCACTTGACTAGCTTGTCTGTGTATAGAATTTCAGAGTTTTGAAGGCATTGCCTCACTGTATGTACTAAGTGTTGCAGATCGCTGATGATGTTAATTCTTCAGTAGAGGGCATTTTTAATTTGTTTCTTCTCCTTGAAAACTTTTAGATTTTCTATTCATTCTTGGGAGTCAGAGACATCATAGTGATGTATATGTATGTATATATATGTATATACATATGTATATGTATACATACATACATCATATATATAGTAATGTATATATGTATACATATATACACATATACATATACACACACGCACACACACACATATATATGTACACATATATAAGGTTGCCCAAAACCAAAAAGAAAAAAAGACAAAACACATATACATATATACATATATGTGTATATATATATATATATATATACACATATATGTATTTTATCTTCTTTTTTTCTTTTTGGTATTGGACAACCTTAAAAAATCTTGGCATGGGGCGCCTGGGTGGCTCAGTGGGTTAAAGCTTCTGCCTTCGGCTCAGGTCATGATCCCAGTGTCCTGGGATCGAGCCCTGCATCAGGCTCTCTGCTCAGCAGGGAGCCTGCTACCTCCTCTCTCTGCCTGCCTCTCTCTCTGCCTGCTTGTGATCTCTGTCTGTCAAATAAATAAAATCTTTAAAAAAAAAATCTTGGCACAACTGTCTCTTCAACTCAGGGAAATTAAAATTGGACTCTTAATAAATTTACTTTTAAATAATTATGATCAACTTCTTGGATTTTGTACTATATAATTTTTTATTATTATATTACTCATTTAAAGAAGAGGAATGACATGCACTGACCTATTTGTTAAAATTGTTTGGCTAGGGACACCTGGGTGGCTCAGTTGGTTAAGCAGCTGCCTTCGGCTCAGGTCATGATCCCAGCGTCCTGGGATCGAGTCCCACATCGGGCTCCTTGCTCATCAGGGAGCCTGCTTCTCCCTCTGCCTCTGCCTGCCATTCTGTCTGCCTGTGCTTGCTCTCTCTCCCTCTCTCTCTCTGACAAATAAATAAATAAAATCTTTAAAAAATAAATAAATAAAATAAAATAAAATAAAATTGTTTGGCTAGAACCCAATAGCAACTCTATGAAACTAAATGCATTATCACCTGCATTTATTTCCATTATATATTATAGATATGTGGTCACCATGTCTTCAGAATGTTATGATGAGTTGACACACAAGATCCTGGGATATATTTTCATACATAATTGACAGATATTGTATGTGGAAAATTGGAAAGACTCTACATGATTTTATCTTCCTGAAGAAAAGATTTACTTTACCTCTTGGTGGGACTTTATATTAGGGAAAAAATACCTTAATTCGATAAGGGGTTCAGGTCATTTGAGTCTGGGTTTCAGTCTTTACAAATCTCACTGTATTTTTACTCAACTATCACCTTTAAACACATTTTATAATGGAGTGAAATATTTGATATTTAATCTTCATAAAGTTATAGTGGAACTCACATAATCATATAGTCCTGGTGATAATATAAATCAATATAATCTCTCTTTATGGAGTCTGTGATTTAGTTACTTTTGTTGTTGTTTATTTCTAGGTTTTTTGCTTTTACTTCTACTGGAGACTATCTGGATTTGTTCTTAGAAGATCTTTTCTTTTTTAATATTTTGTTTTGTTGAATAATTATGCATAATAAGAAGAATTTGGTGGCAAGGATTTCTCTGTCCAAATCAACAAATCCTTTGATTTTATGATTTTATTTTTTGGACTTGCTTCTCTAAGCCCTTATTCTAATTTCACAAACAAATAAAAGGTTGGATGCTTCTGGGGGAAAATATTGGTTGTTTGGGGGTAACCAACTTAACTTTTATGGTTAAATGAAATATTCACATTCAACCAAGATGATTTCTAAAACCTTTTCCTAAGACACAGGAATAAATGGCGTTTGTTTGAAGTACAATACATTCACACCTAAGCAGATTTTTGGCCTGGAAGTAGAGCAGGGAGAGTTAGAAGGAAGGGTGCTTTCAGATACTGGAAGTTGTTTGGTTGCAATCTTAGGCTAAATTTGTCTCATTTTCTTCTTTCTTTCTTGTATATGCAGTGTAAGATGTTTTGTTTAACCATGATTTTTAATAATGCCTATATTCTTCCTGTTTGTCAGTTTCTACCTTATCTAAATAACCAGAGGAGATGACTATGATATACATGTATTTGATCAAAAACTTCTATGGACTCTGAAAAACAATCTGAGGGTTTTAAAGGGGCGGGGGGTGGGAGGTTGGAGGATCCAGGTGGTGGGTATTGGAGAGGGCACAGATTGCATGGAGCACTGGGTGTGGTGCAAACATAATGAATACTGTTATGCTGAAAAATAAAAAAAATTAAAAAAAAAAACTGTGGTGCAGAAATGATGTATAGAATAATTAAGAACAATAAAATCTTGCATAAAGTAGAGCCAAAGTAGAGGAGATGTTTAATACATTTCTCAATTATAACAAAATGAAGATGAAATAACACATAATCCCATCATCCTAACACAATTATTGTCTGTAAGATAATTTAGAAAAGCAGCTTATGAAGAATTATCAGTAACCATAAATATGCGTATATTTTCACTCAATAATTTCATTTCTGGTAACTAATTCTGAGGAAATAAATCAATCAAAGAAAATGCAACTCTGTGCATTGAGTTTTGTTTGTTTGTTTGTTTTTTCCTTGAGAGAGAGAGAAGGAGAGTGAGTATAGTGGAGGGACGGAGGGGAGGGAGAGAAAGAGAGAGTCTTAAGCAGGTTCCAGGTTTAGTGCAGAGCTCAATGCAGGGGTCGATCTTATGATGCTATCATGATCTGAGCTGAAATCATAAGTTGGATGCTGAAGCAACAAAGCCAGGTGCTCCAAGATTTATTTTAACTTTAGTTTCAATGACTAATGTTTAAAAAATTTGAATATCTGACTATTGTAAAAATATTGCACACCAACTTAACCAGTCCTTAAAATGAAAATTGTGATGACACTAGCTACATGAGATCTCCATTTAATGTAATACATAAAAATTATGTCATGACCATTAGAGTAAAAGTGAAATTATTAACTTATGGTCAAAAAATAAAAGGGACCTGAGAAAATATGAAAGAGCTGCATTAGGACAATTGGATACTGTGATGTTATTTTTCATCATTTTTATAATTAATATGCAAAAATCACGGGAAAAATTAGAAAGTAGAAAATTAGAAATAAATAGGAAGTATGTATTTAGTTATGTAGTATTCATGGAATAAATAGCTATGAGCACTTACTAATTGATACTGGTTTGAAATCATGCTTAGTCTACCAATTAATTACTGTAATTAAGCTTTTGTTATATGAAGTTTTGCTTTATTAAGCTTTTGTTATTACTAGACAGCTTCTTAAAAAATGCCCCACAACTTAATTTTTAAAGGTAAATTCTATGTTTTATTCAAGTTTTTATTCACTAATGTCTAAAACAATGGCTTAAACATGGCATGTTGTTGATGAATATCTGTCGAGTAAATTTGAGACTAGAAAACTTTGACACCTTTTTAAAAGTTAATTTAATTTTGGGTAAGTAATGAACCACATGAGTCAAATGATGGTAATAGAACACATAGTGGGAAAAAAAAATTCTCCTTTCCATCGTCATCTGCCAGCCACTATTCTCTTCCTACATATGCAAACAAAAACCTATATGTAATATTTCCCTCTTTTTACACAATGAGAGTGTATTATACATAATTTACTGCAGATTGATTTTTTTTCTCAATTAACAATATATCTTGGAAATCTTTCCACAACAGTATACATTTGACCTTCTTCATTCTCTTTTATGATAACATAGCATTCCATTACATGGATGCATCATACCTTGCCCTCATTCATAAACATCTTTTTGTTTGTTTTTATTTTTTGCCTAGCATTTCCCAAGGTTTTTTAGTTGTATCTGTCAGTCTGCTACGAGGCACCAAAGTCAAAGGTGAGCTTCCTCATATTTTTTTTTTTTTTCAAAGCTTACTCTCACACACCATATCAATTTGTTAGGAAACCTTGTTGGTTTTACCTTAGAAATATATCCAGAATTGAGCAGCTTTTCACTATTTCCACAAAGCTATCATCTCTCACCTGGAGTAATATAATTCCCTCTTAAATGGTCTCTCCCTTTCAATGTCTGTCTCCTTTGCAATCTAGTCTCCAAACAATAGATAGTACTAATTACCATTTTTAAATATAAGGTAGGACTTCTAGAATTCACTAAGATAGAATAAATACATAAAACTCTATTCCTCCCAATGAATAAAATTAAAACCCTGGGCAGAATACATAAACAAGTATCTTCATCCTCTGAAAAAATAAATAATAGCAAGTAGAATAAGATATGCTGAAAATCAAAACTCAAAGAAGAAGGACCTGTATACGGATGAGTTCTCTGTTTAGTCTTTCTCCCATCTCCGGCCTAGACTATAGGGTAGGCTGAATCCTAAGACTATGTAGCAATGCAGACAATAAAAGCTCAAAGAAAACCTCTCTTTCTGTCACAGAAAGCTGTGAAGGAGGCCATTATGAGATGGAGAACACAGGAGGAAATTCTCGTGTTTTGAATTTTCTGTTTTTGTGCTCTTAGAATTGACTCAAGTCAAGTCCCAGTCACGAAGTTACATTCCTATGGAGATGACAGTGGACAGTGGTGGCAGTGGTGGTGGTATCAGTGGACTTCCAGGCACCTAAAACTTTCAGGAACAGAATCCTGTTATTTTAACAGAGAAAGAGGAAAGAGGTTCCTGTCATATTAAAAGTATGGTAGGAATCCTCTTTATTTTCTCCCTTTTTCCCTATTGTTATTTTGCCCCAAGTTGGATCCAGTTATAAAAATTGCAAAATTAGTGACATTAATACTTTGGCATAATAATCAGAATGCCAAAATTAAGGTACTCAGAGAGTATGGGGTCATTATGGAGAGTATGAACCTAGAAAAAGCAATTCTTTAAAACTATACATGAACTCCATGGCTTACTCCACATGGACATGTATTGAACTGGCCTGAATCAACACATAAAAGCTTTGAGGACTTCTCATATAAAGTAAGGCTTTCCTGGTGGCAAATTAGCATCTGGTTGGTTGACATGCTAGGTGAACCAGAATACGACTGCCAAGGCTTTATCAACTTTAGTGACATTGGAACTATAATGAATAGAAGTTGGGTCATAGCATTCACTCTGAATCTAACCAAGTTGATTGCAAACTAAAACAAACACAAAAAACCCCCACAAAATTTTCCAGAGGATTTAAATACGATCCAGAGTTTCCTACCATTAATTTAAAATATCCAGAATACAATCCTTGATTAACCAACATATGAAAGAACTAGGCATACCTCAACAACTCTCAAGGAAAAAAATCCACTTAGAGACAATGACTTCAGAGACAAGATAACCTGTTTTGGGAATGTCAATAAAAATCTTAAAGCAATTTTTATAACTTTTTTCCTTGAAAGAAAAAAGAACGAAACAAAACTCTTGTGGGCACCTGGGTGGCTCAGTGGGTTAAGCCGCTGCCTTCGGCTCAGGTCATGATCTCAGGGTCCTGGGATCGAGTCCCGCATCGGGCTCTCTGCTCAGCAGGGAGCCTGCTTCCCCCCCCCCCCTCTGCCTGCCTTTCTGTCTACTTGTGATCTCTCTCTGTCAAATAAATAAATAAAATTAAAAAAAAAAAAACTCTTGAAATGAGTGGAAAAGTGTAAGTCCTCAAGTGAGAAATTGAAGTTATAAAGAAGGCACCTTTGAAAATTTTGCACCTAACAATTACAATATCTTAACTAAAAAGATCACTGGAAATGAAATTACTTAGGAGAGAATCAGAAAGTTTGAAGATAGACTAATAGAAATTATCTAATTTAGATAATAGAATAAAGTTTGAATATGTAATAGAATAAAGTTTGAATGAATATATATTCATAATATACACATATATTCATATATATATATATATATATATATATATATATATATATATATGGCCTGGGACTATGACACGAAGTGTCATTGGAGTCCCAGAAAGTGAGGAAAAGGTTAATGAAGAAAAAAGTATTTGAGGAAATGAAAGCTGAATACTTTCCAGATTTGGTAAAGAACATTCATTTACAGATTCAAGAAATTCTGAAAATCCCAAGCAGAACACACTCAAAGAAAGCCACATACAGACATACTTTAACCAAACTGCTGAAAACTGAAGACAAAAATAACCCATAGGCAGATGGAAAAAAATCATATATTAGACAAGTAAACAGATTAACATTTTTTAAAAAGTCAAAAGAAAATAATTGATAATGCATGTTTCTCTATATAGTAAAAATATCCTTTAAGACTGAAGACAGAATACAGAAATTCTGAGGTTAAAGAAAACCACCAGAATATTTTGCTATTAGACTTGCTCTCAAGGAAATGTTCAAGAAAATTCTTTAAGCAGAAGGGAAGTGATAACAAAAAAATCTAGAACTTTGAGGATGATAAAACAGCAATGGTAAATGAGTAGGTCAATGAAATATTATATTTTGACACTAAGTTCTTTAAAATGTTTACATATTAAAAGCCCCCCCCAACAAAAAAAAAAGGAAAAAGAAAAGGCCAGGAAGATTTTTAAAGTATGTAAATAAAACATATTACATATTACATAAAGGGACCTGTATGGTGGTAAGGTATATACTTTGTATTTGAAGGAATAAGACATTAATTCTATAGAGATAGTGAAAAGTTATGTTTATATATTGTAATTCCTAGGGCAACCTCACTCAAACATATTAAGATATGTAGTTGAGAGCAGAAAAAAATAAATTAAACTGGATTACTAAAAAAGTAATCATATAATCTCAAAAAAGACATAAAAATGACAATAGAAGAACAAAATCAAAGAAAGATGATAAACAGAAATCTAATAGTAAGATGTACCTAAATCCAACCATATCAATAGTTACATTAAATGCAGGGGGTGCCTGGGTGGCTCAGTGGGTTAAGCCGCTGCCTTTGGCTCAGGTCATGATCTCAGGGTCCTGGGATTGAGTCCCTCATCAGGCTCTCTGCTCAGAAGGGAGGCTGTTTCCCACTCTCTGCCTGCCTCTCTGCCTACTTGTGATCTCTCTCTCTGTCAAATAAATAAATAAAATCTTTTAAAAAATAATAATAATTACATTAAATGTAAATGGCTAAACCCACTAGTTAAAAAGACTTAATTTTTATTATCAGATTTTATTAAAATAAAACAAAAACAACAAAACAAGATTCAGCTAGGTACTCTTTGGGAAACATACTTTTAATATAATTATATAAAGTAGTTTTAAAAAACATGGTAACTAATAAAAAGAAAGCTGTAGTAATCAAAAGAAAGCTAATATCAGATTAAGTAGATTTCAGAATTTACCACGGACAAAAACAAATTACATAAAAACAACAAAAAAACCACAATTCTTCAAGAAGCTGTAACAACACTAAAGCAAATAAACCTAAAATACGTTCTACATTCATGAAGGGAAAAAAAAAAAAAAAAAAAAACCTGATAGATCAGAAAGAGAAATAGAAAAGTTTATAATTTTACCTGGAAACTTTAATACTCCCATGAATGTTAATAAGTGGAACAAATACACAGAAAATAAGCAAGGGTATTGAAAATTTGACCAACAGAATATCATCTAACTTAAAACCACACTCAACAATTACAGAATACACATCATTCTCAAGTATACATGGGACATTTATCAAGATAGATTATACTTTGGATTAGAAAAAAAAACATTAACAAATTTAGAAGAATTGAAAGTATACAAACAAAGTATGTTCTCAACTGATAGAATTAATTTAGAAGATTAATAATAGAAATATCTCTGTAAAAATTGTAAAATATTTAGAAATTAAAGAACATACTTGGAAATAATCTATAGGTCAAGAAGATGTCTCAAGATAAATTGGTAAATATTTTAAACTACATTAAAAGGAATGCAACATATCAAAATTTGTGAGATGTAAAGTAGAATTTGGAGGGATATTTATAAAATTGAATGCTTATACTAGAAAAGAAAATACATCAAATCAGTAATCTAACTTTCCACATTAAGAAACTAAAAAATAGGGCACCTGGGTAGCCCAGTGGGTCAAGCCTCTGCCTTCGGCTCAGATCATGATCTCAGGGTCCTGGGATCGAGTTCCGCATCAGGCTCTCTGCTCGACAGGGAGCCTGCTTCCTCCTCTCTCTCTCTTTGCCTGCCTCTCTGCCTACTTGTGATCTCTCTCTGTCAAATATATATATATAAAATCTTTAAAAGAAAAAAAAAGAAACTAAAAAATAAAGAGAAAATGAAACTCAACACAAGCAGAAAATAAAATGATAAAGATAAGTTTCAAGTTTTGATAAAGTTTCAATAAAGATAAATTTAGTAAATTGATAATAAATAAGTTGCAATAAAGACAAGTGGTTTTTAAAACCACTGAAATTAAGAGCAGATGAATAATATAAAAAAATCAATGGAACCACACATGGGTTCTTTAAAAGTTTGATATTTTGATAACATTGACTAACCTTTTCCAGAGAGGGAGTGACAGAGCAAAAATTATGAGTATCTGTTAAAAAACAGATCTCTCTATAGAACTCACAGCCGTGAAATGTGTATATCTAATTCTGGTATCAAACGTGGCTATCAGCTGCAAGTATATTACCTCAAATGTTACTGCTCTAGTGTCTTGAACGGTGGCCACCCAAAGACAACAAGTCTTATGAACATTGCCTTATTTAGAACAAGAATCTTTGCAGGTGTAATTGAATAAAAATTTTTGAGATTTAAAAAAAAAAAAGAAAAGAAAAGTTTACTGCTCTAGCCCCAAGTTCCTTCTCTGCTTGTTCCTTCTGGGGATTTCCTTTTCCATTACTTCTTTTGCACTCAATTATTTATTTATTATTTCATTTATGATAGCTTATTTCAATATTTTCAAGTGTTTGTGGCAACAGGGATAAGTCCACATTGAACCAGAGCATCACGTTCCTAGGACAAGAATTACATAGGTTCTAAGACAAAGCTGCTCCTTTCTCCCCTCTTCTCTTTGCTACAATTAAAAGCTGATTATTTCCATGTTCCTTTGGAATTCACCTTACATAAAATAAAGTCAAGTTCCATATCATCCTTCCCAACAATGCTGCAAAAGTAAAGTAAAAATTTTTATGCATTTCTCCAGTTCCATCTTCCACAGGGTATTGTTTTTGTTTTGCTGTTTTGAAGTATAAATATAAAATGCTGTTAATTTTAATGAACCGCCTCTTTTTATGTTCAATAGACTCTTCGTTAGATTCTTTTATGATGTTTAATTAACATTGTAAACACAGTTTTAGTACTATTTATCTGATCTCAGCTGGACTCGACTGTTAATAGGTATTCTGGATCCTACTTTATAGCTTTTTCTTTTCTTTTCTTTTCCTTCCTCTCTTTCTTTCTTTCTTTCTTTCTTTCTTTCTTTCTTTCTTTCTTTCTTTCTTTCTTTCTTTCTTTCTTTCTTTCTTTCAGTAGATTCCATGCCCAGAGTGGAGCCTGATGTTGCTGGGCACCACTCAATGACTCTGAGATCAAGACCTGAGCTGAGATCAAAAGTCAGATGTTTAACTGACTAGGCCACTCGGGCACCCCCTTCGTTTTCTAATTTTTGAACCCTAATTCAATTTTTTTTCAGTACTATTCTTTTGTGTCTCTGAATTCTGTTTGAGAAAACAGGATTGGTGTACATAATGTACAAATAACTGCTTTATAGGACAGCAGTAGAATTGGGGCATCAACAAAAAACTTAATTTCCTATTCATTCAAAATGATTATTGAGTGCCAACTTGTAATATTTACTGAGCTAGGAATGAGTTGCTCTTCACAGTCTAAAGTGAGGAGGTAATGACATAGTGTACTAGATGGTATTATAAAGATACATTATGGAAAAGAAAGGCAGAATATCTCATTTAGACAGAGAGTGACAGGAAGTCTTCCACTAGGGGATGATACTGGCACTGAAACTTGACAGATAAATAGAAATTTTCAGCTTGAGGAAGCAACATGTATAAAATATCAAGGAGTGAGTAAACATGATGTGTAAGAAAAATGTAAGCATTTGGTATAATTGAACCATAAGCTGTATGTGAGAACTTGGCTAGTGATGAGTTTCAGTGAGTTTACAGATGTAAGCAGTTACCAGATCTTGAATGACTTTGTTTCTTTACTAAGGGAGTTGAATCTCATTTGGAAAGCAATAGAGAAGTATAAATGGGTACTAATAAAGGAGATAACCTGTCTAGATTTACAAAGTTCAAAGACCAATGTGGGAGCAACATAGAGTATTGAGGGCAAAATGTCTATAAACAACCTCTCATCACTCAATAAAGTAGCTCTACTGTTCCTCAGTATTTGTTTTTGTCTTGTTTTGTTTTTGTTTCTATTGTTTTGGCCTATTTAATCTCCAACATTTCCCTGAGTCAATATGCATGTCTAATTCTCCAGATACATTTATTTAAATAGTACTGGCAATGCCCTATGACATGCATCATGCTAAGCCTTAAAAATACTAGGATAAATAAGACAGGGTTCCTGCTTTCTCAAAGTTTACTACTTTATCAGGGGACAGCAGAGTCATTTTCAATAGCACACAAAATGATTTCACAAAATTATGTAATATATATTTAATAACATATATAATATTATATATGTAGCATATATAATAGCATATATATTATATATGCTACAACAGCATATATAATATATATGCTATTATATAGTATTATAATATTGTGTTTACATATATATGCATATATATATATACACACATATATATGTGTATATGTATATATAGTTGACCCTTGAACAACCCCCACACAGTTAAAAATCTGTGTATAACTTTTGACTCCCAGAAAACTTAACTACTGATAGCCTGATGCTGATCAGAAGGCTTACCAATAACTAAGAGTTAATTAACACACACTTTGTATGTTGTGTGTATTATATAGTCTATTCTTATAATAAAGTAAGCAAGAGAAAATAAAATGTTACTAATATAATCATAAGGAGAGAAATACACTTACAGTACTGAACTGTATTTATCACCAGTGTAAATTTGCATTTTTACAAAGTGAATTATCTTGGTATCTACATCAATTTTGTCTTCTGTGATATAAAACACTATAGACGTTATATGTATTACAAGCACTAGACATCAAGATGAAAGGATAAGATGAAAAAGAACTTCTTATTTATTTACAAAACAAAAATTTTCAAATATGTTTTTTGAAAATCTGCATATAAGTGGATCTATGCATTTCAAAGTTGTGTTATTCAAGGGTATTCTATATGGATAGATGTTTTGTGATTTATCCTGCATAACCGACCACATGGATTTGCACATACTCAAGCAGGGTAAGAAATGTTGTTCGTGAGACTCACCCTGGGATCCTGGTTATTTAAAATATATTATCTGGCCTCCAGGTCAGGACTGGCCTTCTGTTCTGCATACTAAGAGCTACAAATCTTGCCTAATATCCACTCCCACTCCAGGCTGGGTTGGCTCCCCAGAATGGAATCCAGGAGGGGAGACAGAACATAGACTAGGCTCCTTGAAAGTACAAAAACTTGATAATATAGAAATTCAGCTGGCTCCAAACTGCACGTGGGTAAACAAATGTTTAATTTTAAATCCTGTTATTTGCCTTATAACTATGGCCTTTCTGGAGATGGTCAACTGGAAGTCTCACCTGAGGGGAGGACATTCGGTCAGGCCTCTCCATCGGGAGTCCAGGCTGGCTGTTTCCACAGGGCTTCCCCAATTAATGGGGTTGGATGTTTTAAGCACCCAATTTGATGTAACTTTGCCTTATTCTCATTTCTTGCCTATTATTACCTTCATTGATGGGTAGATCCCTTTCCTCTTCTGTTTCTATTAGGTTTCTATAATAATGATAAAGTTTTCTTTCCTTTTCGAAACCAAAACAAGGCTGTTGTGATTCTCTTGTTCAGAACAAAAGGTCAACTGTATATATAACTAAAGAGACAGACAGAGAAACGGAGATTGGGATCTTAGACCAGCTGACTTAGGAAATATTTCCTGCAGGAAATAAAATTTACACTGAGACTTGTAAGATTAACAAAATTACAAAAGCTGCTTACTCCCCTCTGGCTAGTATTAGTTGTTGCTCCAGGTAAAGAGGACTAAATATTCCAAATGTCTTCTTTTCTTCATGCCCTTGACTCCCAACACTCCTAGATCTTATTAGTGACTAAAACATGCTGTCTGCAGGTATGCATGGAGAAGGAAAAAAAATTAATTCAGACATTTCTTCAAATTGTGCTCTCATTTCCTTCCCACTCTTTCTAGTCCCTCAACATCTCTCAGTTAAACTTTGGTAATTACCTCACTCCAGAGTAATCAATCTTCCATACTGCTGCTAAAGGGATCTTTCCAAAAGATAAATTTGTTCTTATGATTCCCTTGCAAAAAAATAAATAAATAAATAAATAAATAAAGTAAAACAAATAAATAGAATAACAAAAGCATTTGGTAGCCTTCTATTGTCTTCAGGGAGAAATCCAAAACTGCACAGGTCATAGAACACCCCCTACTATGTGATGGTGATTCAACTCATTAGCTCTTCCACAGCCTTTCACCTTACTCTCAAATCCTTTCTTTATCTTTTTAATGTGTCTTCATTTGTAAAACTTCCCTCTCTATGCCAAAGGCAGTAGACAAGACTCTGAATTATAGCACTTTTCTCTTTGTATGAAATTATTTATATGCTGTTTTCACTTCTAGACTGAATATTTAAAGGTGGGGAATGCACTTTATTCATCTTTGAATTCTCAGTACTTGGCATAGATCCTGGCCCAGTTCTTGTCATGTTGAAAGTATACAATACATTTTAAAGTGAATTAAATAAAAATAAATTAACGCAGAGTTGAGAACAAGACCTAGAAGTTAAATAATATAATAAATCATGAAAGAAATGTTATATTTGAAAGCAAGGATGTTAAGAATATTCCTGTAGGATACCCCTGAGCTTAAATATCAAACATTCCTTTGGGTCCTTCAAAGTTAATCAATATATATTTTTTTTAGTTCATTAAATGAATTTTAGAAAACAAATTTAACAATATACACTGAGTAGAAGAAAATTTTATGTATAGCAACCATATTATTAGGCTTTTGCAATTTAATTCAATTCAGAGTAGAATGTTTGCATAGCTAACCTTTTCTTTATTTGAATTCAGAATATATTGGTCCGTGTGTTTTATTATTTTTAATATGACATCAAGACACTCCAGGGTACATTTTATTATTCCATTTATTCATGCCTAGGGTACATTACGAGCTGCAAACCTAAAGGCTAAGTGTTTTAACCACCCAAATCATGTATTAGTGGATCAATAAAACATACCCTGGAGTATCTTAATCCTATAATATGTCTCCTACTTCTTATTAAAAGGAAAAAAAGCAATTAATCTTGAACAAAACTAATACTTTAAAATCATATCATCCTACTGTTACATATTTCATACAGGGTACAGATGAAAAACAATGGCAGTTTCTTGTTAGGACATTACTAGAGAAATGATAAATTATGCAGTCCATCTACTGAAAGAATAAGAAATATTTCTGTCTAAAAGCTTCTATGGGTAGACAGCCCAAATCTATGTGAAGTATTGTATATTTAGGTTTGATAACTTCGTATATAGTATCAATCTAAATAAAAATAATTAGACAATGAAGTACTGCATTTAATTATATATATATCTGATAAACACTGACTTGCCATGAATTTCTGATAATTTTGCATTCAATTACACTAGTTTTTATCAACCACAATTTGCTGGTTTTATCTACCACAAGATTGCTTTTCCCTCTGCCCTATGTTTAGTACAGAGTTTTTCTTTTCTCACTGGATTTATAATACCCAACATACCAATTTGCATATTGTAGATGCTCAAAAAATAGGCAGTTTAACTGATAAAATAGTTATGTTGCTAAACAACCTCAAATTCCACTTTAAAATTTACTGAACTACAAATGAAATTAAATATACTCATATAAAAACTCATATATAATATGGATAGCTAATAATCATAATAAAATTATCATGAAAGTTAAGAGAAGGCAATTATAATAATTGCATACACACACACACATAAATAGATAGACATAAAGAAATAGAGATGGAAAAACTGGAGAGAAGACTATAACCCTAAAATTGACACTGATACCAGGGGAAGGTAGGGAAAAATGGAATGAGAAGAAATCAGAGAGGGAGACAAACCATGAGAGACTCTGGACTCTGGAAATCAAACTGAGGGTTACAGAAGGGATGGGGGTGGGGGGGTGGGATAACTAGGTGATGGGTATTAAGGAGGTGATGAGCATCTGGTGTTATATGGAACTAATGAATTGTTGAACACTACATCAAAAACTAATGATGTACTACATGCTGGCTAATTGAACATAATAATCATAAAAAAGAAATTTATTTAATCTGTTCTTTGACCCGTATTTTCAGATTTTTCTACAATGGATGTATAATCCCTTTTGTTAAAAGAAACAATAAAAATAATTTTCTGTTTTTAGATGTGTACATTTTCAACCCAAAAAATTTCTGCCCCCAGCATTTTAAGTTGCAATGGTAATAAATAATGCCAGCAGTTATCCCATGACTCAAATATAAGATTGTATGGAATGATACATGGTACCTACTAAACATTCAATAAATATTTGCTGAGTGAATGAAGGAATAAAAAAGAACTGCTTGATTTAAGCATTCTAGGGGGTCCCTATATAAAACAATGGGCTTCATATGGTTTTATGTACTTATGTATATATGTATTTAATTATTGATTTAAAAAATTTTTTTAATTTTTTTATTAACATATAATGTATTTTTATCCCCAGGGGTACAGGTCTGTGAATTGCCAGGTTTACACACTTCACAGCACATACCCTCCCCAATGTCCATAACACCACCCCCCTCCCAAGCGCCCTCCCCCCAGCAACCCTCAGTTGTTTTGTGAGATTAAGAGTCACTTATGGTTTGTCTCCCTCTTGATCTCATCTCATTTCATTTATTCTTTTCCTACCCCCTAAACCCCCCATGTTGCATCTCTACTTCCTCATATCAGGGAGATCATATGATAGTTGTCTTTCTCCAATTGACTTATTTTGCTAAGCATAATACCCTCTAGTTCCATCCATGTTGTTGCAAATGGCAAGATTTCATTTTTTTTTTTAAGATTTTTTTTTTTTAATTCATTTGATAGAGAGAGATCAGTAGGCAGAGAGAGATGGAGAAGCAGGCTCCCTGCTTGCGGAGCAGAAAGCCCGATGTGGGGCTTGATCCCAGAATCCTGAGATCATGACCTGAGCCGAAGGCAGAGGCCTTAACCCACTGAGACACCCAGGTGCCCCAAGATTTCATTTTTTTGATGGCTGCATAGTATTCCAGTGTGTATGTGTGTGTGTGTGTGTGTGTGTGTGTGTGTGTGTGTGTGTATCACCTCTTCTTTATCCATTCATCTGTTGATGGACATCTAGGTTCTTTCCATAGTTTGGCTATTGTAGACATTGCTGCTATAAACATTCGGGTGCACATGCCCCTTCGGATCACTACGTTTGTATCTTTGGGGTGAATACCCAGTAATGCAATTGCTGGGTCATAGATTAGCTCTATTTTCAACTTTTTGAGGAACCTCCATGCTGTTTTCCAGAGTGGTTGCACCAACTTGCATTCCCACCAACAGTGTAAGAGGGTTCCCCTTTCTCTGCATCCTCGCCAGCATCTGTCATTTCCTGACTTGTTAATTTTAGCCATTCTGACTGGTGTGAAGTGGTATCTCATTGTGGTTTTGATTTGTATTTCCCTGATGTCAAGTGATATGGAGCATTTTTTCATGTGTCTGTTGGCCATAATTATTGATTTTAATATAAACTCAGTTAGGCAACATATAGTACATTAATTTCAGACATAGTGTTCAATAATTCATCAGCTGTGTATAATACCCAGTTCTCATCACATCACATGGTCTCTCTCTTTTTTTTTTAAAGATTTTATTTATCTATTTGACAGACAGAGATCACAAGTAGGCAGAGAGGCAGGCAGAGAGAGAGAGAGGAGGAAGCAGGCTCTCCTCCGAGCAGAGAGCCCGATGCGAGGCTCGATCCCAGGACCCCGGAACCATGACCCGAGCCAAAGACAGAGGCTTTAACACACTGAGCCACCCAGGCGCCCCCTCACATGGTCTCTTTAATGCCCATCACCCAGTTGCCCCATCCCCCCCACCTCCCCTTCATCAACCCTGAGTTTGTTTCCCAGGGTTAAGAGTCTCCCATGGTTTGTCTCCCTCTCTGATTTCTTCTCATTCAGTTTTCCCTCCCTTCCCTTATGATCTTCTGTACTATTTCTTACGTATCACATATGAGTGAAACCATATGATAATTTTTATTAATATATAATGTATTATTTGTTTCAGCAGTATAGGTCTGAATCATCAGGCTTACACAATTCACAGCACTCACCATAGCACATACCCTCCCCGATGTCCATCACCCAGCCACCCTATCCCTCCCATCCCCTCCCCTCCAGTAACCCTCAGTTTGTTTCCTGAGATTAAGAGTCTCTTATGGTTTATCTCCCTCCCCTGACCCATCTTGTTTCATTTTTCCCTCCCTTCCCCCCAGGACTTCCCCATGCCCTGCCTCTGAAATTCCTCATATAAGAAAGATCATATGACGATTGTCTTTTTCTGATTGACTTATTTCACTTAACATAATATCCTCTAGTTCCATCCATGTCAGTGAAAATGGTGGGTACTCTACCTGTGAACAGCAGCTTCAGCTGGTGCCCGGAAGGTCCAGCCTGCCCTTCCTATTAGCCTGCCCTACAGATTTCAGCCTTACCTTACCAGTCCCATGTAAATGGTAGGTATTCAGTCTTCCTGATGGCTGAGTAATATTCCATTGTATATATAAACCACATTTTCTTTCAAAATAGGTGAAATCGAATTAAAAATGTATTTTCATCATAATTTAAGGCTTGTTCAATCCTACTGCAATTCTCAATAACTTAATCTCTGATAACTGTATCTTTTCCTATTCTGTCATTCTCTACTCCAGAACTACATTTTTTTTCTGGATTTAGCATAAGGGGTTCTGATTAAACATACCCCTTTAACATCCCAAGGTAAATATATAAACAATTGAGGAAGTCATTGCATGAAAAAAATTTGTGGGCACTCATAGTGAGTCTTGTGTAGGAGGGGGATAGTATAGTCAAATATTATTCTAAGCTTTTACTCAATGACTTCTAATATTGCTGATGTCCTAGATATTATTGAATAGGCTAAAGACTAGAAGTGGGTAGGCCTAGTAAAATTATTTCTTACATGATTCATTTTCTTCCTTCTTTGTGATAATACTGCTTAATGTGCTGTAACACTGGAATATATTAAGTCTGTTCTGCTTAATAATTTTTGATCTATATCACAATGCACATTCTTCCAGTACAGTAAAAAAATACTAAGAAATAGAGCTTCTACAGAGGTTTCACTGATATTGGAAACTACAATTAAAAAGAAATAGAAGAGATTACCAATTTTTGGAATGCTTTTATATCTAGCTTCCCTTTCTCCTGGTTAAAAGGATTCACTCTCTTAATAATGCTTAACAGAAAGAACAGATCTCTGTTGTTTTGAGGCATTATTGCCTAGTAATCATTCTCTATACATTGAAATACTGATAGGATGTCAGAGACAAAGAGGAAGAAGGAAGAGGAAGAAGACTTTTGGAATATTTAATCCAATATATATATATATATATATATATATAATATGTATAAATGCTATATATAAAAATATACTAAATTAATGTCAAATATATGTCATATATATGCCATTATATATATGTATTATATATATTATATAGATTTTAGTATATGTGTGTGTGTGTATATATATGTGTGTATATATATGTGTATATATATATATGTATATGTATACACACACATATACTAAAATCTATATAATATATATATATATATACACACACACATATACTAAAATCAGGTAATAATTATGATGGTTTCGTTCAAAGAAGGTAAGTTCCTGAGGGTATGGATTTTGTGTTTTAATCACAGCTGTTTCTTCTGCACCTGAAAAAGTAAATGGATAAGAAATCATGGTGAGACTAAATCTAAAGGTGATATTAGATATTGTGATAAGCCAGTTATATGCAGTATATTATTTAATCCTCATGATCACAAAATAAGGTAGATCCTATCATTATTATTTTAGAAAGAGGCTTAAAGGAGATCAAATTTCTTGTCCAAATTTACAAACATGTATGTGATAGAGCAAGAAATTAAATATAAATTGTGAAAATAGTATGCCTTTGACAGAATAAGAATTACTTGTTCTCCTTTATCCAGTTTATACTGAAGTATAACAAAATACCTACATATACTCATTTCCTTTCTGTATCAGCATAAACAAGATATAAGCCACGTTAACCAGATTAATGTACACCTAGGCTTCCTGTTTAAAAGCCAGTGCTCTGGTGGGATAGAATCTTAGACTCTGTAAATTCAGAGCTGCCACTTGCTCTTCATATGGCCTATCCTTGAAGCTTCTCATAACCTGCTCTCCTGCTCTCGTGTCAGTAAATACACCTGTCAATGGCTCCTCTCAGGCTCCACTCTGTTATCTTTTTTTTTTTTTTTACGATTTTATTTATTTATTTGACAGAGAGAGATCACAAGCAGGCAGAGAGGCAGGCAGAGAGAGAGGAGGAAGCAGGCTCCCTTCTGAGCAGAGAGCCCGATGTGGGGCTCGATCCCAGGACCCTGGGATCATGACCTGAGCCAAAAGCAGAGGCTTTAACCCACTGAGCCACCCAGGCACCCCACCACTCTGTTATCTTTTTTTTTTAATTTAATTTTATTTTATTTTTTATAAACATACAATACATTTTTATCCCCAGGGGTACAGGTCTGTGAATCGCCAGGTTTACATACTTCACAGCTCTCACCTTAGCACATACCCTCTTTATCTTTTAAATGGTTGATTTATAGAGTCAATTTCTACCAATTTCTGAGCTGCTTAATTTCTCCTTACCCCCTGTCTTTTGCCTAATTCCCACACTAGTCTTTCTCCATGTTTAATAAGAAAAAGATATTTTGAAGTGTACCTGGCTGGCTCAGTGGGTTAAAGCCTCTGCTTTTGGCTCAGGTCATGATCCCAGGGTCCTGGGATCGAGCCCCACATCGGGCTCTCTGCTCCGTGGAGAGCCTGCTTCCTCCTCTCTGACTACTTGTGATCTCTGTCTGTCAAATAAATAAATAAAATCTTAAAAAAAAAAAGAAAAAGATATTTTGAAAATTCCATGTTACAATTAAAATAGAGAATAGGTGCTCAATAAACACTTGCAGCAGCAATGGATCTGGCAGAGAGGGTTGCATAATTTTTAATTGGTAGCCGGCCTGATGACAGAAAACAATTAAAACAATGATGAAATGTAATAATAATAATAAGCAAAATAATACATGTATTTCAGTTCATTTGAGTCTTTCATATTAAAATGGTTTCTTGAGAGTAAACCCAATTCCTTCCACCTCTTAAATTATAACTTTCAAATCCGTCTACATACTCATTTCGTATTGCAAGTTCTGTTCATGTCATACCACAATTAATGCAATAGAATTCTAACTAGTTTCCTATTTCAACTCCTCCTCTCTGATGGGATAGAAGATTAATTTTATAAAAAGAAAATATTAGCCTAAAACTCTTGCTTAAAGTCTTTCAATAACTCCTCATTGTCTTTAAGGTAATACCTAATGGCTCATGCACAGCATGTGTGGCCTCTCCTGACTGGAGCTCTCACATCTTGCCAGTCTCATCTCACTACTCAGCACTAGTCTAGTCCACTCCAGCCATAGGACATTACTGAATATGCACTATCAACTTTATGGGACTGGGTCTGGTCACCACCAGTTACTCTTCCTGCCTGTAAGCCATGTCCTCTCTACTGACATTATAAGGTCTCACTCAGGTCCTTTCATCCATTTGGTTAATTCTTCCACACTGTTGAAAACTAAAGCCAGATGGCGCCTCCTCACAGTATCATTTTCTGTCTTCCAGTTGTGGCCTAGATGTTCATATTTGTGTTCCCTCTCAATCTTGTACTAATAACACCATCACTCTTATCCATCAATACTCATTTTGGAGAATCGACTATGCACAAGGTGCTGAGCTAGTTTTAAGGAGTGAAGGAGGAGGTGCTGTGGCAAACAAGACAGTGTCTACCTAGAAGGAGTACTGCATTTACCTACTTATTTCAACTATGCAGGATTCCTGAAGAAATGGGACCTGCCTTTCATCCCCATGCTTCTAATCACTGGCACACAATAGACTGCAGTCACTGATGAATGAGCTTCCCTAACCCTGTGTGTATAAGTCTCTGTTCATACTCAGGACTTCACCATCCTAACGAAATATAGTTGATTTTGAAAGATTACCTGAGCTACACATTGTAAAACAGAATTGTGTGCATAGGTTTTTGTTTGTTTGTTTGTTTTGTCTCCTTTGCAATTACATTGGTTTTTTTTTTTCTTATTTCTAAGTTTGTTCCATGTGATGAACAAAGACAAAAAATGATGAGAAATTGCTTAAACCAAATAATGTAGTATTTTGGACTATTATTCTCAGTGGAAAAAGTATCATAAGAGAATAGTTGATAATGCTTAAGAGATCTCAGTGAATCTAAGTAAAATTTACTAAAAATTGAATGACATCCTTGTATATACAGTCCAAGAAATCTTCTCTTTTTCTATTTGAACTTTTAACTACACAGCACAGATGTAGTCATACAATGCTCAATTTAGCTCTTGTGCTTGCATAGCTAATACAACGTATCACTTTAAATAACTTTCATCTGAGAAGTCTAAGCTACCAAATGAGGAAAATTTTAAGCAAGTGGCATGGATATAATTGGTCATTTTTATTCCTCATTTTATATAAATTGGCTTTAAATATTGGTACAACTTTATTAATATTATATATCTAATGTCAATATTTCAGGCACTGTAATGAGTTTTTCTCTCTCCTAACAGACTGCAAATACAAAATGTAAATAGTTGTCTGGAATAATCCTTTTAAGTCTTGGTGAATTTCCAAATGATCTTGTGCCTATAGCAATAAAAATTTTACTGCCTACTTGCTTTCTAGTGCTAATCACCCCAGAGATAATGATTATGCACCTTCTGACTTCAAGATTCGCACAAGTTAATGTTCAGGGCATCCTCCTTTTCGTCACTATTATTGCAATCCATATGTGTTTCCATCTGGATACACACACATTCACATATGTGTAGTATCTATACTATTATTATCCATTTAGAATTAAATATATAATGTTTATAAACACATTATGTTGACTTTTTAGTTCAAGGAATTGTGGAAATATCTATATTTATTTATTTATTATTATTTATTTATTTTATGCATTTACAATTATTTGTTTATAAATAAGACCATGAACAATACATAACTACTGAGGGAGGAAGCATAGCAAAAATCTATTTAATGACAGTGACATTACTTATAAATGTTGTCAATTGGTTATTTTATCTAGAATGTGCAATAAAATGGGAAAATATTAACTTAATGGATTCAATAACAAGCCCATTATTACTGGAGCTGTAACATGACTTCTGCAGCCCTAAAGATTATAGCTGAGCAATGGAAGGGGGAAAAAAGTAGATCATCCATTACATTGAGCAGTTAATGATATTTTATTGCATTATTTATCAAATACTGTGGATGTTATTTGTAGCTGCAAGCTTGACCTTAGCTAATCATAATTTGATGAATGTGTATATCGTAAAGGCACTATGACAAAATGCCCTATTGTTTTACAAAGCAGGAACATGAACTAGTATTATGAAATTCAGTAAGAGTGCAGTTTCAAGATATTAATGCTCAGACACTTATGTGCAAGACAGAATAGATGCTTATAATTCACACACGGCTGCTGAAATTTCTTTCACCTTCAGTAATATAAATATTCAAGCAATCTATCTTGAACAATTCCTGCAAAGCATTTTTATAAATGCACCAGGAAGACTGTAATGATAATATATTATTAAAATACTAGAGTTCTCATTCAATCAGGAAAAAAAAAAATCACAGGGTTTTCACAAAGCTTTATGAGTTTGTTTTTAATTAGATTTGAATATATATTTTGGAGAGAAAATATAAATGTAATAAAGAAACTAATACTTACTGTATAATTTTTAATTTTATTGTCCTCCTAGGAAAAGAAATGCACTATGATACCTAAGATGAGAACAATTACTTCATTTTGTGTATATTTTTGTAAAGATTTGGAATGAGAAGTTACCTCATTAGGATTCTTTCTTTTCATATGAAAAGTAATATTGGTGGCAATGAAACAATATTTTAAAGCAAGAATATAATTTTTAAACAGCTCTTAGATAACAAATCTTAAAAGTTACTTTGCACATGGGCTACCTAGATTTATCAGAGAAGGAGATAACAGAAATTCAATAAGAACTCCCTCACAGTTAAGAAATCTTTCCATTGAACTACGTTGCCTATCAGTGCAAGTTGATGATTAATAAACTCCTTGGCCTCATTCCTAAATATAGATTTATTTTCTCCTTGCAGTACATATAAAGACCTTACTAGTTATATGTGAACCTCACTGAAACTACTGAGTCTAAATATCAAATTATTACATTTTACAACTTATGTCTAATACTGAGGAGTTATTTTCTCCTACAGCACAACTGTCAAAATTTTATAACATTTCTAAATGAATGTTGTATGTGATAAGTTCAGTCATTGCTTAACAAATGTTCACTTTTTCTCTCCTATCTCCTGAGGTATAGTGTATTTCCCCAAAATGATGACTTGGGTGTGGCCACGTGAATTGCTTTGGCCACAAGAAAAAAATGTGAGAGCATAAAAGTCTTAAATGTACTTGTGCAATTTGATTTGGCTTATGTTTTCCTATGATCTTCTGTGAGAGAGCATGCACTCCATTAACAGCTCTATTCAGTCTGGCTCTGGGTTGAGACTTCTGAAGCTTACTTGGACACAACTGAGATCTCATAACCGTGCTTTGTTGAATCACAGTCTGAAGTGGAATCACTACAACGATTCCAGCAGAATTCAGCAGTACCACTCAAAGATTTGTGAGTTTTAGAATTTGAAGGTTTTTTTTTTTTTAAATGCAGCATTACTGTAAACCTCCCAAACACATACGAATTTATGGAATATTATGAAAAACTATTATATTTTTTGAAGTTAAGCAAATTTATTTTTTTAAAGATTTTATTTATTCATTTGACAGACAGAGATCACAAGTAGGCAGAGAGGCAGGCAGAGAGAGAGGGGAAGCAGGCTCCCTGCTGAGCAGAGAGCCCAGGGCGGGGCTCAATCCCAGGACCCGGGAATCATGACCTGAGCTGAAGGCAGAGGCTTTAACCCACTGAGCCACCCAGGCGCCCCTAAACAAATTTATTTTTAACTTAGATTAAAATCATATGTCTGAGGTCTGCTATTTTATATTTTATTATTGGGTAGTGAGTTAGTGATTATACTCTAATCTGGGCAAATATTTATGGGAAATAAAAAACAACAGCAGAAGTATTTCATATTATGATATATAAAATTCATTTAACATTTCTAATTAAGACAATAATATATGTTAATCAAGTCTGCAAAGGATTATGCATTTGAAGGAATGCTTAAAATCACATGTATACAGAAATAGCAAACATTTCCAGGATGCCAGTTTCTTTTTTTTTTTTTTTTTTAAGATTTTATTTATTTATTTGACAGAGAGATCACAAGCAGGCAGAGAGGCAGGCAGAGAGAGAGGAGGAAGCAGGCTCCCTTCTGAGCAGAGAGCCCGATGCGGGGCTCGATCCCAGGACTCTGAGATCATGACCTGAGCCGAAGGCAGAGGGTTAACCCACAGAGCCACCCAGGCGCCCCAGGATGCCAGTTTCTAACACAAAATTTGAATCACTCCCTAATAAAGATGTGCAAAATGAATTTGGGACCAATATTCACAAACTTTTCTTTATATTTTTTTTGAAATTGATAAACAGATAAATGAACCCAGTTCTGCACCTTTAAAATCTTACAAATAACAAAAAATAGTTTTAGAACAAGGGATTAGAACATCATATGAGAAGCTGAGGCTCAAGAAGACTAACATCAGACCCAGAGACGCAAAGCTCTCATATGATAGAACCAAGAATTGATCCCGGTTCTTCAGATTCTATGACCCCTATTGTCTCCATGACTTAATCACATGAAACTCCTTTTTTTTTCTTTTATAAATAAACATCCTATTTTCCAGAAAGGATTTATTTATTTGTTTGTTTGTTTTTTTTAATTTTTAAAATTCATTTGCTAGAAGGAGAGAGAGCACAAGCAGGGGGAGCAGCAGGCAGAGGGAAAGGCAAACTCCCTACTGAGCAGGGAGCCCAATGCAGGATTCAATGGGATCATGCAGGACCCTGGGATCATGACCTGAGCTGAAGGCAGACACTTAAACAACTGAGCCACCCAGGCACCCCATCCAGAAAGGATTTAAAAAGTTACAGAATGTGGGGGATAATTAATGGCTTATTTTTTTTCTTCTTTCTCATTTTATGGGATAGGGTATTCAAAATTTGATTCTTGCTACAAAATCTCTTTCAGTTGAGTGATGTGAGCAAGGGCAGTCCTGAGTTTATGGAAGCTTTATTTAAGAGCCTTTTTGGATACTATGAAGAACAGCTGAAGAGGGTGAAATAGCTACATTCTGAAAATATCTCAATCTGGAGAAAGAAATTCCAACATGTGTGAAACCACCAGTAAACTCTGAGTTTTAGAGAAAAACACTGCTACTTGTCTTATTAGTACTGAGTTGGAACTCAGGACAACAATGATCCAAAGGTTTCTTGCTGTGTTAACATGATAATCAGAATGTGAAAAAAGTAATGAAGGCACAGAGCAATAATGGGCAAATACATGTATAAATATGCTAGTCTTTTTCAAGAAGAAATATCATTGATATCTGGATGAGAAGAAGTTGTGTGTTTGGATGATAAGGTCCAGTGGTAATATGTATTAAGCAAGTTCATAGCTTATTTTATTCAATAAAAAATTGGCATCTATCCAAGGAGATGAAAGACCTGTACTCTGAAAACTATAAAACACTGATGACAGAAATTGAAGATGACACAAACAAATAAAAAGATATTCCATGCCCATGGATTTGAAAAGTAAATACTATTAAAATGTCCAAACTACTGGAAACAATCTACAGATTTAATGTAATCCCTACCAAAATACCAACAGCAGTTTTCACAGAACTAGAACAAATAATCCCAAAATCTGTGTAGAACAACAAAGGACCCCAAGTAGCCAAAGCAATCTTGAAAAAGAAAAACAAAACTGGAGTTATCACAATGCCAGATTTCAAGATATACTATACAGCTGTAGTAATCAAAATAGTAAGGGTGCTGTCAAAAAAATAGACACATAGGCCAACAAAGCAAAATAGAGAGCCCAGAAATAAACTCATAATTATACGGTCAATTAATTTTTAACAAAGGAGACAAGACTATGCAATGGGGAAAAGACTGTTTCTTCAACAAATGGTTTTGGGAAAACTGGATAGTTGCATGAAAAAGAATGAAACTGGACCACTTCCTTACATTGAACACAAAAATAAATTCAAAATGGATTAAGGACCTACATGTGAAACTTGAAACCATAAAAATCCTAGAAGAGAGTACAGGCATTAACTTCTCTGGCAATGGCTGTAGCAAGTTTTTCTAAATATATCTCTGAAGCAATGGAAACAAAGCAAAAATAAATAATTGGGTCTATATAAAAATAAAAAGCTCTGTACAGCAAAAGAATTAATCAATAAAAATAAAAGATGACCTACTGAATGGGAGAAGATATTTGCAAATGACATATCCAATGAAGGGTTAGTACATATAAATATATAAAGAACTTATACAACTCAACACCAAAAAAGCAAATAATATAATTAAAAGTGTGCAGAAGTCATAGACAGACATTTCTCCAAAGAAGACATACAAATGGCCAATTGATACATGAAAAGATGCTCGACATCACTTAACATCAGAAAGTTGCAAGTCAAAACCACAGTGAGCTATCACCTCACACCTGTCAAAATGGCTAAAATCAAAACACAAGAAATGAGTGTTGGTGAGGATGTGGAAAAAGGAACCCTTGTGCACTACTGGTGGGAATGCAAACTGGTATAGCCATTCTGGAGAACAGTAGGGAGCTTCCTCAAAAAATTAAAAAATAGAATTACCAATTCCACTACTGGGTACTTACCCATAAAATACAAAAACACTAATTTTTAAACTTAACATATAATGTATTATTTTCCTCATGGGTACAGGTCTGTGAATCATCAAGCTTACACAAATCACAGCACTCACCATAGCACATACCCACCCCAATGTCCATAAATCAGCCACCCTATCCCTATTCCCCAACCCCCAGCAACCCTCAGTTTGTTTTGTGAGATTAAGAGTCTCTTATGGTTTGTCTCCCTCCTGATCCCATCTTGTTTAATTTTTCCTTCCCTACCCCCCACAACTCCCCATACTGACTCTCAAATTCCTCATATCAGAGAGATCATATGATAGTTGTCTTTCTCTGATTGACTTATTTCGCTCAGCACAATACCCTCTAGTCCCTTCCATGTTGTTGCAAATGGCAAGATTTCATTTCTTTTGATGGCTGCATAGTATTCCATTGTGTATATATATATATATATATAGCACTTCTTCTTTATCTATTCATCTGTTGATGGATATCTAGGTTCTTTCCATAGTTTGGCTATTGTGGACATTGCTGCTATAAACATTCAGGTGCACATGCCCCTTCGGATCACTACATGTGTATCTTTAGAGTAAATACCTAGTAATGAGATCACTGGGTATAGGGTAGCTCTATTTTCAACTTTTTGAGGAACCACCATGTGGCTGCATGGAGTGGCTGCACCAGCTTGCATTTCCACTAACAGTGTAGGAGGGTCCCCCTTTCCCCACATCCTTGCCAACATCTGTCATTTCCTGACTTGTTAATTTTAGCCATTCTAGCCATTCTAACTGGTGTGAGGTGGTATCTCATTGTGGTTTTGATTTGTATTTCCCTGATGCCGAGTGATGTGGAGCACTTTTTCATGTGTCTGTTGGCCATCTGGATGTCTTCTTTGCAGAAATGTCTGTTCATGCATCCTGCCCATTTCTTGATTGGAATTATTTATTTTTGGGTGTTGAGTTTGATAAGTTCTTTATAGATTTTGGATACCAGCCCTTTATCTGATATGTCACCTGCAAATATCTTCTCCCATTCTGTCGGTTGTCTTTTGGTTTTGTTGACTGTTTCCTTGCCTGTGCAAAAGATTTTGATCTTGACGGAGTCCCAATATTTCATTTTTGTCCTTGCTTCCCTTGCCTCTGTCGATGTTTCTAGGAAGAAGTTTTTACAGCTGAGGTCAAAGAGGTTGCTGCCTGTGTCCTCAAGGATTTTGATGAATTCCTGTCCCACACTGAGGTCTTTCACCCATTTTGAGTAATTTTGTGTGTGGTGTAAGGAAATGATACAGTTTCATTCTTCTGCATGTGGCTGTCAATTTTCCCAACACCATTTGTTGAAAAGACTGTCTTTTTTTCCATTGGACATTCTTTCCTGCTTTGTCAAAGATTAGTTGGCCATAGAGTTGAGGGTCCATTTCTGGGCTCTGTATTCTGTTCCATTGCAAAAACACTAATTTCAAAAGACATATGTACTCCTATGTCTATTATAGCATTATATACAATAACCAAATGATTGAAGCAGCCCATGTCCATCAATTGATGAGTGGATAAAGAAGATGTGGTATATATACAATGAATATTTTTCAGCCATAAAAAAGAATGAAACCTTGACATTTGCAACAACATGGAGGGACCTAGAGAGTATAACGCTAAGTGAAATAGGTCAGTCAGAGATAAACAAATACCATATTATTTCACTTATATGAGGAATTTAAGAAAGAAAACAAGTGAACACGGGACAAAAAGAGACAAACCAAAAAACAGACTCTTAACTATAGAGAACAGGTAGTTACCAAAGGGGTGGTCAAAGGAGGTGAAATAGGCGGTGGGGATTAAGAATGAACTTATCATAGTGAGTTCTGAGTAGTGTACAGAATTGTTGAACCAATATATTGTACACCTGCAACTGATATAACATTGTATGTTAAATACACTTGAATTAAAAGTTAGCATCTATATATAGCTGTGGATCAAAGCTGATCAAAGACTCTTCTGCTACATAATGGCAGTATGTAATGAGTAAATTATTTGTCCTCTTTATATTCTGATATTCTTACCAATAAATTTCAGGAAATAATATCTACCTTATAGGATTGTGATAATGATTAAATAATAGGTACCTAAATGATAAGTACCTAAATGGAAAATTTCTACCATGTGACAGGCACAGGGGTTGGTACTAAGATACCAAGATACAAATTAGTCTTGTGGAAGAAGAGCCAGTAATTAGGTGATTTCAGTAGTTGGTAAGTACCCTAAAAGTCTTAAAGGCACAAAGTGCAATAAAAAAATCACAAAGAAGAATATTTAATTAATACAAGGTAGTGAGGAAAGGCTTTTAGAGCAAGTGATACTTTGCCTGAGTTTTGAAGGGTGTATAGGAGTTCAACTTGCAAAACAGTGGATGTTGGTATACCAATTGTTCACAGTCTGGCATAGGCATTAATATTCAGTAAACATTTGATTGATAAATATGTGAGTAAAGGATTGAATGAAGTCTTACCTGTTGACAAAATTTCTTTTTCCTATGATAACTGTTGGAAGAAAATGATCATTGTTGGGAAAACATTTTGTATAACATAAATAGCCATATTATCAACAATCCAAATATTACCAGAATTTGATACATAGTTCATTTAAATTTTTAAACAGTTCTACTGCTGTCGTGTAGTATTTTAATATATATACACAAACACATGAATTTAACAAAGCTTAGAAGGTCAGCTTTTTCAGGCAAAGCATTGCTATCTTTCCAGCTTTTTGGAAAGTTAGTTTAAAAAAAAACCTCTTACTTAACTTTGTTTTTCTTTTAATTACAATTATGCAGTAGGTATATCCTAAATTTGTTTGGTACAAATGGATAAATAAATATTTACTCTTTAGATTGGTTTGACAAGGGTCCTTTTGTAGAAAACTACAGATCTTATAGAAAAACTCTAAATTATTATATGCATCACTTCTCAATTACAATATATTCAATCCACAGTGCCAGAAGTCAAAAACAAACCAAACCAAAGCAAAACAAAGCAAGCCTTATACACCTGTGGTTCCTTAGGACAGAAAGCAATGTAAGTGATTGTGCAGTCCAAAACCACCATTTCAGAGATGAGAAAATTGAAGTTTAGAGAAATGAAACAATTTTCCCAATAAAACACAATTAGCAAGCATAAGTTAGGCCGACAACACTTTCCTTTCCTAAGTTATCTGTAAAAGTGGAAATACATAAGTAAACATGATATAATCAGATCATTAACTTATTTCCTTCCAGAAGTGGGACAGACACTGTTGGTCATCTACCCAAGCCCAATCTTCCTTTTTCCTATGCTAAACAAAACCTGAATGCATTCTCTTGGCAACATATGCAGCCTGTGAGGATAAATCGTGGATGTTCTAATTACTGGTTCTCAACAGATGGCCATGCTATTCCTCCAGGAAGTATGAAGAGTGATGTTTTCTGTCATGATGATTAGCCACAGGCTTTTAGTGCTTAGGGATCATGGGACAGTCCCACACTATAAAGATTTGCCTCATCCAAAATGCCAGTGTTGCCAACTGGAAACACTGGCTTAACTAATCATGGTGATCTTGTCTCATGTGCCAGGAATGAGTGTACCGATGGGCATGTTATCCAGTTCAGGCCACATAGAATACAAAATGAAGTCTGTTGTATTGCTTTTCCTCCCTGATATAAAGAGGTAGTCCTGTGAAGAGAGCTCATCTTTCCTCCAGTACTCCTCCTCATTGTTTTGTACACATTCCTTAGAGATTATAGTTGTTGGAGCTGAGCATCCACCATATGATGATCAGGTCACCAACATGGTTAAAAAAAAAAAGCAACAAAATGATAGAGGAGATAGGAAAGTCATTGAATCAACTCTGGAAATGTATACCTTCATATTTTTCGATTAACAAAAAATACATAGCTACAAAGATTACATACGATCCATCAGGATCTCTGGCATTTGCTCTTCAAGACATAATGATGCAATAACCTGGGTAAATTTGGTAGTTGGAAATAAAATATGTGAATATTGTATAGCTATTGTTAAGTCATTCTAAAGTTAGTGCTAATTTCAAGGAAGCTGTATTCACTATTGATATTAGGCCACCGAATATTTTCATAACTCTTAAATATTACTAGGAATCTGATTATATTATTTGTGTTTTGAGGGATATTATATGTAAAGAGAAGAAATCAGGAAATCACTAAAGTATATTGGGGGAGTGAATTCATGAGTCCCCTTCCTCCTCACTTTTATCAATGTTCTCTTGCCAAGAAAAAATATGCCTAACAGCTTTAAAAAAAAGGAAAAATATAATCTTTGAATGATAAACATTAAATAATCTAGCAAAATAATGTGAGATTAGAAAAAAATGGAACATATGAATGGCTTCTAGAAAACAGACAATCCAACTAATTGAGATAACAAAGATTTGTAATTTGAGTTCTAACCAGTTTCTTTCCACATATTGAAAAATTTTGCTAAATAATAGAGCTTTGAAAAGAGATCCTTCTTTGTATTATACAGACTTTTTGCCTTTTTTAAAATATTTTTTTCTTCCTATGATAATGTTTATGGTTTATTTATCTTTCTAATTTATTTAAGCATTCATAAATGTTGAGGGATGTCATTAAGAAGACATAACCTCTCACTTGACCTAGGAGCTGTACACCGGACAATCAGAGGCTCCTTACTCTGCGTTCCCTGTCCTTAGAATATATGTTCCACTTGTCTTACCCACTTCAGAAACTGCCCCAAAGATACAGCCTTGAGATAACGATGTGGTGTTGAGAACACCTGAATGGCATACATGACTGAACCCAGTTAAGACCTCTATATAAATTTTCAAGATTTGGCAGGTGGATGCAGAGATCTATTCATCTTAGAGTCACCCAAAATAAGCCTCTTATGTAAGTCCTCTTGCTTGTTAAACCTGCTATGTAGCAATCTGGAGTGGTTGTCTCTCTCTCCATCTCTCCCTGCCCTGTGTATACAGGGGCTAGTTTACCAACCAACAGCTGGTCAGCCAGCCAGAAGACCAAAGAATTGGGCATTGGGAAAGAGGCATCCTTGGAAGAAATCCCAAATTAGCCATCTACTTCTATCTAGGGAGGGGTTGCCAGGATAAGCCTTGGAATTTTGCTAGCCTTGGGAAAGAGGTACCCTCAGGAGAAATCCTGAATTTCCACCTACCTCTGTGTGGAAAGGTGTGGCCTATATGTCTGATGCTTGGGCACCACCATGTGAGTATGGGGATGCCTTGAAACACTGGTTGCTTTAATATGCTTGTTTTAGGAACCAAGCATAACTCACTGCAGCAAAGAAAGAAAATGAACAGGTGCTGCAGTGGGCTGGCCTCTACTGTGGACAGTTCAGCTGGTCACTGATGCCCAGTTAAAGGCTGGAGCTCAAGTTAAAGGTTGGAAAGAGCTGAGATTGGAAAAGGGAGTGCATTTTCCCACTACTTTGCTAGATCGAGGGCTAACCAACCAGGTGGGAGAGTTAGACAATAAATTGGAGACTTTAGTGTGCCATTTTGCAAAGCTAGGAGGACACAGCCACCTCAGATTAAGTTTATGGTTTATTTTTATTTTTACTTCCATACCACTTTTTATTTCTATTTATTTATACTTATATCACTTATAACAGAGCTTAATTAGAATGCTAGGAGGTGAAATCCCTGAAAAGGTGGAAAGGATGAAAGGAGGATGCTCTGATCCACAATGGATGAAATGCCCCATGCTGTCTAATACCCAACACAAAGAAAAAAATTTAAATAGCAATTACCTTAGACTTCTGATAATAGGAAAACATACCTCCAAAACTCCTACGAGAAGACTTGCCTTCTTTCCCCTGAAGCTGTAGGTGTTATCATGTCTTTGGAGTATAAACACCCCAGGAGGTATTAAAGACACTGTCTATGGAGATTAAAAGAGGGGAAGACCGGCTTTTTAAAATACAGACTGCTAGGGAAGTTCCCTTGCACCAGAAAGCTGCAAGTGATATCAAATTCATGACTAAAATTTTTGAATAAAAGCTGTGGGGTTTCTGTTTATGTCTGTCTGTATGTTTATGTATGTTATTGGATATATGCTATGTATGTGTAATATTTTCCTACCTCTGGGAGGTATTTTTGAAATTATTTTGCAGGCAGCTCTATTTAACTGGCCTAAGCAAGTAAGCTTTAATACCAAAGTGTGTTTATATAAAACTGAAACTTATTTTTCTTTCATTGGCTGAAAGGACAATTTTTTTCCCTATTGGTCTGCTCTTGATGGGATTATGAAAGGCCTTTATTTATGTAATCTACTTGGAAAACAAGGATTTTGTATTTTATCAAAATAATTTCTGTTCTTCATATTGTTTTTATCAAGTCTTTTAGGACGTAAGGAAACTTACTCTTCTCTATTAAAAGAGCTAAGTTTTTTGCAACTATGTAACTTTCTGTATTTGCCTCTGAAGTGTTTTCACTTTGGTTAAATGGATAACTAAACACTGTCTCATATTGACTTATGATCTTATTTAATCAAGTATTTTAACCTTTTTTGATATTTTTGACAAAATTTCAAAATATCAAATTCTAATGAAGTCTTGTTCTCTTTGAACTAACTTTGAGATTTCCCAGAGGGGTCCTGGGACATGTTCTCTCTCACAAAAAAAAAAAAAAAAAAAAAAGATGTTGGGGCGCATATGTGTCTCAGTTAAGTATCTGACTCTTGATTTTGGCTCAGGTCATGATCTCAGGGTCATGAGATCCAGTCCCACATTGGGCTCCATGCTCAGTGGGAAGTCTGCTTGAGATTTTCTCTCTCCTCTCCCTCTGCCCCTCTCTCTTTCTCAAATAAATAAGTAAATCTTAAAAAAAGAAAGGAAGAAAAGATGTTGAACTAATTAGGCTTATTTGGAATGTTAAGCTGCATGGGAAGCATTGTCAATTAAGCAAAGATGATAAATTTTCTTTAGGTATATTTATATGAAATTCCTAAAGTCTAATATGCCCTGAATAGTATTATTAGTCATAGTCTTAAAATATATGTCATGAAATAACCAAGTTCCCTTGCCAATTCTGTTATAATGAACCATAGTTCTTCTAAAATATTTAGTCATATATAGATAGCCATTGTTTTATTCCAATAGTTTTTCAAAAGTTTTCTAATGAAAGTGCTTCATCTTTGTGAAGACTCATAAAAAAGACTGGCAAGTATAGGTTTCTGATAACTAAGATCAATTTGCCCCATGTGGGAGGGACAACAGTGAACCTTTCAAGTGCTTCCCCAAAGTCACCTGCACAGTCCCACCATCCGTTGTGGTATGGTAATCTGAAACCTGTTCCTGTTTTTTCCATCAGTAAAATGGGCCCATAATGTTGACAATATAATGTTAACATGTAAAAGCTTGCCTCTGATGCAGGATACTCTGCAGACTTTGCAGAACATCTACAACGAAGAGGAGAGGGACAACATCCATAGAAAATTCAAGACCCGGGAATTACTGTAGAGTTGTGGGGAATCACTTGGTCAGGTAAGACATGCATTGTCTCGGAAGACATGATTATTAATATGCAAGCCTTTCAACCCCTAAAAATGTGAAAGAAGTCTAAACTTTTATAGGGATTTTGGTGTTCTTGAGGATTTTTATTCCCCATCTAGTACAATCTCTTCATGTTTTATAGCATTTGGTAAAGAAAAAGCACAATGAATCTGGGGATCAAAATAGTAAGCTATCTTTGGGAAAACAAAAATACTATTGAAGCAAATTAAAGCGTCGGGCATATTCTAAACATCTGAGTTATATGTTTCTGGAAGATATGGCAGAGACAACAAAAGGAGGGAGTATGGTCCCAGCTGAGCAAGGAAGAGAGAAACCTGATCTACTATCTTAGAGTAACAGCTTCTAGCAGTTCACACAGTGCTCCTCCAAGGAGAGCATCTCATACAGCAGCTAGTGCAGCATACAATGGGATAAACTTAGAGCAGTTTGGCTGATGATCAGTCATTAGTCCTGATCATTAACCCTTTCTACTGACCATTGGGTGTTGGGAAACCAAAGGGTGCATGATCACAAATGGGCCCTTGTGCTGTCAGGATATGTGGCGGGGACATTTGTATTCATCTGCAAGAGCCTGAGGCTGTTCCCACTGTTTTCAATGTCCCAGCTCAAACACTGACAAGCCCTGGCAATCACAGAGCTGATGTCTTCACTCATTAAAAACCCCTGGCAAATGACATTTCAGTAGTTAGAGCAGATTGGGTGCAGAGTGGACCCATTGTGCCCAGGTAGGATGGCGTATTGCCAAAGGTCAAATTGCTAGATTGCCCTTAAAAATACTGGCATGGTTAATGCAGTAGCAGTGTGTCCTGTGTGTTCTAAACAATGCCCAAGGCAACTGCCAAAGGAGTCTGAGGTAGTCCACCAGAATTCCAAACTGGTGAGGGAGTGGCAAATACTAGCCTTCTCCCTCCAAGTGAGAGGGAGATATGCCCCAGTTTTTGTGGACATTGTAGCTGGCCTAAACCAAAGTGTCCCCCTGTAACCGTACAAAGCAAGCTACCACCACTAGAGGGTTAGAGAAGCTGAGTACCATGTATAGGTAGCCTCGCTGACTAGGTAGTAATCAGAAGTCACATTCCCAAGTCATGATATGCAAGACTGGGTGAAAGAACATGACATTGAGGGAGTTTCCATCTTCTTATAATCTTCAAACAGCTGGGTTAATAGAAAGGAAAAAAAAATAGAATGTAAAGGCAACATATTATATTGCTAGCAGCTAAAATTGCCCTGTCTTGATATCCTAAAGTACTCTTCCAAGCTTTAACACATTTGAGTGATAATCAATAGGGCCTATTGCCCTATGTGTCCAACCAAAGACTCCTGCCAAGGCACCCAGTACTGAAAAAGTATGGAAATCATAGAAAGCAGCCATTGCCCTGACTCTCACCATGGACTAATGTGCTATGCAGCTGAGAATACCAAGGTTCATCAGCACCTAGGAAATTATCTGCTGTAATTTGCAATGGTACATCCTGCCAAGATGGAGAATTTACTTCGCACCTCTGGAGGAGGGGGCTCAGTGTCCACTGAGATCCCATTGTCCTGCTACAAAATGAGCTTGCTGAAATGCACTATGACTGGGCTTGAACATGCACCACTGAAAGAAGGGGAAAGCAGGGATTTCTGATCTGTTCCCAGTCCATACACACTTGACAGTGCTGCTGCCCCTAGCCAACATGTGTGCTTTGTACAACCAATCTCTTGCTCTCCTTAATCTCCTGCTGTCAATCTCCCTCTCCTAAAGCCCTGGGTGAGAATATTCTACTTTTCATGGTATGATTATTTGGCCACCATATTTGTTTCTTCCATTGGCCTAGAGGACAATAGCATGCATAGAAGCCCTTATTAAATTCACCCAGCAAGTCTTAAATGATAGCCAACAAAACCTGTCCTTAATGAAGACTGAAATATCTCTAATGAGCAAAACTGTCCTCCCAAATAGGATGGCCAAGGACATTATTATTGTTTTGCAAGGAAGCACATATGCCATTATCCAAGCAAAATGTTGTGCATTCATACCTAATGAGTCTGTTAATATGTTATTTAATTAAATCACAATAAAGATATAAGTGGATTCCCTGGGTGATTCAACACCTTGTCTAGGGGAGTTAATAAATCAATTATTTGGATCATGGGAATCTTGGTGGAAAATTTGTCACCAGTTTTGAGAATCATTGTCTTAATCTGTGTTTTCTCTTACGTGTACCTGTATTGTTGCTGTGGCATCTACCTCCAGAGCCAGATAGCCTCCAAAGGAGCCAAATCTATCTAGTGAAACCCTCTGCTGCCCACCCAGGGCACACTGTGGAAGGGCGGGAACATAGGAGATTATGAGAACCAGTCACAAGTGGTAAAATACTGGGGGAAGCCACTGAGAAGAACTATGAGCTGTACCCAGGCAACCAGAGGCTCTTTACCCACTTCTCTTTCTTGGGATGTGCATTCTGTTTGTCTTCCTCACTCCAAGAAGCGGTCCCAAGGACATAGTCTTGAGAAAGACTTGAGAAATGATGTAGTCTTGAGACTATCTGGACTGTATACATGACTGAACCCAGTTAAGATCTCAGTACACTTTTAAGATTTGGTAGGCGGGTACATACAGAGATCTACTCATCTCTTAGCCACCCAATAGGAACTTCATATGTAAGTTCATTTGCTTCTTAAAACTTCCATCTACCAATCTGTAGTGGCCTGCCTCTTTCTTTGGTCTCTCCCTGCCATACACGTACAGGGGCCAGTTTATAAATCGACAATAAGGAAAATATTTTAATAGATAATGCACATTCAGCACATTCTCAAAATCATGCTTTTAAAGAAGCATAGCAAAATGGAAACTACTCTATACAACTAAGAATTGCATTTTGCCCAATAAGTAAAAGAGAATTGAGCTGAATTATTAAGCTTAGATCCAAAACTACATTCAAGGGAAATGCCTCCAATAAAATTTGCACTTTGTTATGCATAGTCAACCAAAGAGGATTTTTGACGTGTAGCACTCTTATATCTTAGAAGTGCAGTGGCCTTTTGGATTTGCAATTCAGTGCACAGTAACTATAATACCATAATAAGTCCTTGATTTTCTCTCCCTCGAAATGTACAACAGAGTTTTAAAGTGAGTGGCTTCACGACAAAGACCCATCTGTTTTGTGTGTGTGTACTTGTCGGTAGTGATATATTTAGTACATTCTTACAGAGTATGTTAATATGTCTCAGAGTTGCAAAAAATAGTTAAATTAGTGTTATAAGTATATAGTTAATAAAAATGCTATAGAAAAATATTATGTTGAATTATAGCCCAATCATAATTTTACATTTTCTAAGCTGGAAACTTTTATATAGTTAGTGTAATTTCCTCTCTACCAATTTTCTTAGCCTACGTTTAAATGTAAAGTAAATATTATTGGGTTGTGTTTATTTGTTTCTTTTGCTATTTTTTCTATTGAATATTTCCTCCAGATAATAACTAGTATTACACAATAATATTGTGGATTCTATGAACATTTTATGAAGTAAAATGGAAAGTAAAATGCAAAATGAGTAAAAAAGCAAGGGTGAAACTTAAACCTTTATATTCAGCTAATGGACCAAAAAACTGGATGCATGTTATAGTCATTTGGGACATATTTTAATATACTGATTTCTAGGTCCCATTTCAAAAATTCTAATTATTGTTCTGGAGTGAAGCATCTCTCTATCATACTGTTTAAAAGCATTACAGAAAATTCTTACATATTGGCAAATTGAGAACTTTCAACTAAAAACCTGTTTGTTTATAATTATTCATTTATGTAAATAAATGGTTAGAACAAATAATTTCATAGTGTAAAAGATATGAGGATTAACAAGTTCCACACATCTTAAAAGACTGCTATCCCACCATATCTTTTTGTAAGTGTTGTTTTAAATTTAAATTTAATAAGCCAACATATAGTATCTTTAGGCTAGAGGGAAGGTGCATTTGATCACCAGCAGGGAGTTAACTCTATAAGCAATTATCTGGATGTTGACTGGATCCTTTGGCCACTCACATTTCAACTGGAAGAATTTTATCTATGTTTTATCTGTATCTTTTCTTTAACAACAACAGCAACAACAAAAAGCAAAGGTATGTATTTTAGAACACTGAGGTAGAATGCAAAAAAGCAGGACATGGCAGATGGGGCAGAGAGGCAAAAATCCAGTGTCTACAATGTCGTCCTACATATTTTACTTTTATATAATTCATTATCCCTTTAGAGCAAACGAAACTAGAATTAACTGGCTTCATTCATGAAAAAGATTAAAGTACATCTGTAGTGATTTATACCAGCCTAAACTGTTATAATAAAAATAACTTTGAGACACTGCATTCTGTGGTTTTCCAGTAATATCTTTGCCTACTTATTTTGTGCCATTTCCGGCTAGTCTTCCCTCTCCAATTTTTTTTTTTTTTAAACGCAGATGTTCCTTAGCAAGTACTCATCAACCTACACTACAGAAGCATTTTTCAAAGTACATTTTGAAGACCCCTTGTATAAAAACTGTCAAAATCTATGCATTTCAAAGCCTCATTCAGAAATAGTGAATAAGAATCCTCAAGTACTGATGGCTGCATTTTGTATTTTTACATTGGTTATTGTATTCATTAATCTTTTAATACACTATTTGCTTTAATAGTATCAAAACTCCCACTATTACTTTTGTCTTACTCATTATAGTATTTGCCATATTCTTTTGAAATGTTTAAAAATACAGAAGAATTTCATGGAGAATGGGAAATGGGTCCTTCTCTCTATGTCCCCAGCTATTAGCACAGTACTTTGCATATTGCATATATTAATATCTATGTGCAAAATAAGGGAATGGCTCAATAAAACCAAAGGATAACTCAGTGACTTTGCCTCCAAATTCTGTTTTAAATCATCTTGATCTTTACTGCTTTCTCCAGTTGCTATTGCCTCATATGTATGTCTCTTGGATGGACATGGATATGTCCCTGAATGATGGGTCACTGATTAGAAGCTCAAAAAGCAGCCCATGGAACAAACCAAACCCTTCTATCTTATGCTTTTTAACAAGAAAATAAAGGATGAAATAAAACTATTCCTGTTTGAAGATGGCATTATTGTCTTATGCAGAAAAATCCTAAGAAATCTACAAATATTCCTAGAACTAAAAGGTAAGTTTGAAATAGTCACATGATACATGATAAACACAGAGAAATCAATTGTATTTTTATGTACTAGCAATGAACATATGAATATTACATTAAAGATACAATAGCATTTACAGATGAGAAGGCCATGCATATGTGAAGGCAGTAGATTTATAGAAAATCTCTGTACCTTCTACTCAAGTACCTTCTACTCTGTACTTTCTACTCAAGTACCTTCTACTCTGTACCTTCACACTTCTCTAAAAAAAAATTTTTTTTCTCTTTAATAAAAAGAACAATGACACTTATAATTATTCAAAAAAGAGAAATATTTAGGTGTTAGTGTAAATGGGTATGCACAGAACTTATACAATGATAACTATATAACACTATTGAAAGAAATAAAAGCATATCTAAAAAATGGAGGGACCTACTGTGTTTATGGCCTGACTGGCTCAACATAGTAAAGATTTCGATTCTCCCACTTTGATAAACAGGTTTAATGCAATTTTTATCAAGCTCTCAGAAACATTTACATATATATGTGACAATATTACTCTAAAACTGATATGGTAAAGCAAGGGTAAGAATGCCTAAGACAATTCTGAAAAGGAATAATTAAGTTGGCAAAATCAGTTCACTGATTTCAAGTTTTAATATATAGCTACAGTAATCAAATCTGTGGTATTGGCAAAGGGATAGATACATAAATTGATAGAATAGAACAGAGAGCCCAGAAATAATCCATACAGACATATCCAACTGGTTTTTTTTAAAAGATTTTATTTATTTATTTGACAGAGATCACAAGTAGGCAGAGAGGTAGGCAGAGAGAGAGAGGAAAGGAGGCAGGCTCCCTGCTGAGCAGAGAGCCCGATGCAAGGCTTGATCCTAGGACCCGGGGATCATGACCTGAGCTGAAGACAGAGGCTTAAACCGACTGAGTCACCCATGCACCCCTATCCAACTGGTTTTTGACAAAGTTGCATGAACAATTCAGTGAAGGAATGATTGCTTTTCAACAAATGGTGCTGGAACAATTGTGCATATATAGGCAAAAAAATGTAAGTTAAATTACTACATACCCATCAAAATGGCTAAAATAAAAATTAGTGACAGAATCAAATGCCAGCAAGAATACAATAAAACTGGTCATTCATATGTTGTTGGTGGGAATATAAAAAGATATGGTCACTCTAGATATCAGCATGGCAGTTTCTTTAGAAACTAGACATATAACTACCATACAACCCAGCAACTGAATTCTTAGGCATTTGCTCAGAGAAATAAAGACACATGTTTATAAGAAAAAACAACAAACTGTACAAGAATATTTATATCAGCTTTATCCATAACAGTTTAACCAGATTTCTATAAATGAGTGAATAAACTTGGTCCATCTATAAAATGGAATACTACTAAGCAATAAAAAGGAATTAATATTGATATATGAACAACCTTGTTGAATCTCCAGGGAGTTAAATATTAAGTGAAAAAAAAAAATCCAAATTCAAATGGATATGTTCTGTATATTCAATTTATATAACATTCTTGAAATGACAAAATTATAGAAATAAGAAGTAATTAATGGTTATCAGACATTAAAAGCAGAGTGGGAATAGGAAGGAAGTGGATTTGGCTCTAAAAGGCAACAGGAAGGATCCTTGAGGTGATGGAAAATGTTCAGTTATCTTCACTATATCAATGTCAATATTCTGGTTGTGATACTGTCCTATAGTTTTGCTAGATGTTACCATTCAGTAAATAGTACATGGGATCTCTCTGTATTACTGTGTAACTCCATGTGAATCTACAATTTTCTCAAAATAAAATTTTTAATGTTAAAAAGGTGCATCAGAAGCTGAGAACTGGGAAAAAAAAAAAAAAGGAACTTTAGCCTTCAAGAAAGTAGTTCACTATAAAAGCTGACACAGTTGAAGGGATCCCAGCTGAACTCAGACTTTGACAAGACTTCCAGCAGAGACTGGTCAGAATTTTTAAAATATGAGGCGACTTTTAAAAAGAGAAACCAAAATCCTATCGAAAAGAGTTGAAAGTGAAATATCAAATAAGAGCTTTCAGCCCAAGTTTTTTTTTTTTTTTTTTTTTTTTTTTTTTTTTTCTGGCAAAGAGAGTGGTGCACCAAGGACCAAGTTCACAGGCTTTTAAACAATGCACCGTGCTCCGTTTAAATATCTCTGTGATTCACTAATCAGTCTATTCCTTTATCTCTAAAATGAGCTAATATTGTCAGCCCCTTAGCATCAGTAAAATATTAAATATTTTCGTGATATCAAGGGCCCTCAATGGCATTAGATTCACAATAGTCATATAGTAAACGTTAGTTCTCAACCATCACCACTTCACCAAACTCCAAACAGTAAATCGAGATATCAAGAATGTCAGGGAACAAACCAAAATAGAGAAACATTTCTTGTGGTTATAGTTTAGGTGGAGTAGAATTACGGATTATGTCAATTAAGCCATTAGCACAAGACTCCACCTGCTCTGATAGTTCAGGAATTTACACACTACCGTTCAGTTGAATCAAATCTTAAGTTTTCCTAGGCTTCACAAATCATCTACTTTTAATTATAATACAAAGGAAATATGTTTTCTGAAAATAAATGCTTAATTTTAGGTTACATGTTTAAATAGCAGAAAATGACTAAAAATTTTACTTTTATTTTTTAGAAAAAATATTGTCTTCCCTTATATAACATAACATGCTCATTATGAAAAAGAAATAACTGATATTTAATGGATAGCAAGACATCTTATTTACCATTATTATCTGAGAAGAGGCAAAACAAGTATATAAGTATATGCCAGTTTTTTTATGATTTTATTTGTCCTTATTTAAAAACTCAGACATAAAAACAATCTACATCATATCTTTGGTTAGGAAAATTTTCTTGGAAACATTATTTTGTAAAATTTAATGGGGTTTATTCCAAAGCAAATCAAAGTTTTCCAAACTATTATCATTAATTCCTAAAAGTCATTTACCATAACATACTTTTGATATTTTATATTTTAATGATGGCCAATGACATCAGTGTTTACATTTTCAAATAAATGCAATGTATTTTTATTGGATGTAAAAAGCATAACATCCATTATTATGCAAAATTAGGAAACTGCTCTATTTATTTAAGTAAAAGTAATTGCCTTTGTCTTTGTTTATGATAAAGTCAACTTGCACACATGGCTAAAAACAGGATTTGCATTTTATTCACCATTTGATTCATATATTTCTTAACAATTGTATTATCTTTAAGAACATGTTATATATAAAGAACAAATTTAGTACTCATTTAGTTAATAGTCTTTTTAAAAATATGTGGTAAAATTTAATATCTTCATTAAAATATTCTTGTAGGGTATATATTAAAAGAGCTTTTCTCAGTATTATAGTATTTGGTATTATATATCAAATTATATGGAAGATGCCACTTAAGATTATACCTGCTGTTAGGATATAACTAACAGGTACAAAGAGGAAACAATTACATCATGTTTGACCATTCTTATCTGTTCTAAAAACACTTTTGTGAGAATACAGGGCATATAGAGTTCAGTATTTGTGAGAAAGAAAAGAAAGTTTGGTTGAAGTTTTTATTTGCTTAAAAATGCATACTCCATTGGGTTCAGTAGGATTAATGTCATTTTAAAGTGGAGGTTACTAGAGTTGGATATTGCTTTTTTTTTTTAAGTTTAATCAGTTTGCTGTTTGGTTCAACAATCCCCTCAGGTACAATTTGATTTAGTGTCATAAAACTGTTTATCCCGCACAAATCTGTGAATAAATCATACCCTCACTACTCTGTAAGGTCCATTTAGTACACATTTGGTAGGAAGACAATGTTTTTCCAGGAAGATGAAGACATATTGTAGCCTTATGTCTGCCATAAGGTTTAAACCCAACACAGAAATTTATATCTCTTTTTTTTTTTTTTTCTTTTTGGAAGCTCAGTCTAGTCAAGCATTAAATGTATAGTTAACAGATATCCAATAGTCACAAGAGAGTTGACAACTTAAATTACTTAAATATAATGAAGATAAATAGCAATCTAATCATGGGCAGATACTGTGCCCTGCTATACAACGGACTTTAATGTTGTTGCCAGGCAAATTCCCAGGACAGATTAAAAATACTTCCTGTATTTTGATACTTTAAGGACATACATACACACATTTGTAGGAATGACCAAAGCTCTTGTGTTTTAAAAAACAGTGTGACTATAAAAGGTATTTGAATGCACACATGGACATTTGGTTTTTTAAAAATGTATGCCTTGTGGTATGAACCTTCAATAAAAATATGACCTATTATAGACTTCCAATCACCCACAATACATTTAAGGAGTGAAACCATTTATTTTCTGGGGTAAACTGAGTATTCTTAGGGGATTTTTATCATTGTGTGAGGCAATTTTTGTGAAACAAAATTATCTGGGAGAAAGTAAAATAGCTTTTTCATTGTCATTTATATAACTAGAATAAAGATAGTATTACTCAGTAAATGGTATACACATATCTTCACATATATTGGAAAGTTACAACTTTTTATTTTATTTTATATATTCTTATTTATTGTTTGCTTTCTTAATTTGTCTATCACAGTTAGATTCTCTCTGAAATTCACATATATAGTCTATTATTAAGGAAGAATGATAATAAGATTTCTTAGTCAGTGATATATTAAAAATAAATTCTGTAATGTTCATCACTCAGCAAATCATCATGCTAAACTATTATTTTCTTCTGTCCTCTTTGAAGAAAAAACTAGATTGAACTTACTATTTAACTTGTTATTCAAAATGAAAGAATTCCAGTTCCCATCTCTCTAGAATAAAATATCCATATATTTCCTTGATCCTATTTGCTGTCCTCTAAATAGTATCTAGCTAATTTTTTCCCCCAAAGTTCCAGAAACTTCTTCCAGAATGGTTAGTGGCTATCTAGGTTCAGTTATTCAATTATTTCTGGAAAAAAAAAAAAAAGATTTCCGACATTTCCATTCTGACATATTTTCCTGTGATGCCCCCAGGGGGGTACACTGGTTGGGTTGTAGCAGTGTAACAGGGAAAGAAGGACTAAGCTTATGAATGGATACACTAAACATCTAAGAAAGTAAGTGATCAGGGAGAGCAAAGGATTCCTATTCATTATACCACTCCAATAAATTCTAAATTCTTCAGTACTCATTCCATTAAGTTACCTTATTTCTAGAAATTGGTGAATACAAATATTAATAAAAGGTAACTATAAGTTTATTCATTGGTCAACCAAGTTTTTTTTTTTTTTTTTTTAAGATTTATTTATTTATTTTAGAGAGAGAGAGAGTGCATGGGAAGGGAGAGAAAGAATCTCAGACTCCCTGCTGAGCAGGGAGTCCCACACAGGCTTTGATCTCAGGACCCTGAGATTGACCTGAGCGGATATCAAGAGTCTGGTGCTTAACCCCCTGAGCTACCCAGGCACTTATGGTCCAACCAAGTTTTATCCAAGAAACACTATGTTGTCAGAATTGTGCAAAGTACTGGCAACAGTAACAACAACAACAACAACAACAACAACAGTAATAATATGTCATGATTGAAGCACCTAAAAAATTCAAAGTAAAAATAGTAATAATGATATCATAAATTGGTGTTTATAAAACTGATGTGTTCTAAGCACTTAAGATCTTTATATATATCATATCATTTTATCATTAAGGTAAGCCTTTAAAACATACCATTATTATTCCTATTTTATAGACAAGGAAATTAGGGCATAAGAACTTAAAGAATTAAGTAAAACCCAAGAGTGGTAAAGCTATCAATTAAATTTAAGTTATTTTATTTCAGAGAATATCCTTTTAACCAATGAATTATTACAGTGCATTGGTATAAAGCATTTTAGCCATGAAATGTGTTTATTTACATTTGTGTTTAGGTTGATTACTGATTGATTACCGTTGTACAAGATGGATGGAAGATCGAGATTAGAGACAAAGAGATAAACTGTGGAGGCATTCTAATAGCCCAGATACAAGTTTTGGTATATTTTAAAAATTCTTGAAATAAGAATGAAGGGATTGTGGACTAACTGTAAATACACATTTCATAGATAAAAACTGAAATTAATGTGGGGTGTGCTGTTGAGGATGGAGGAAGAGTGAAGAGTGACTTCATTCTTCTAAGTTTTGGCTAAAACACTAAGTGGTAAGGCGATAACAAGCAAAGATTTTTCAGAAGAAAATGAATGAAATGAGATGTTGAGCCTGAAGGTAAGATGACTGATAAACTGAACATAAGACTTTGGAATTCAGAAGAATATATATAGCCAGAAACACAAGTTTGCATATGACAAATTCATGGGATTAGGTTCTAAAGTAGGTGGGAAGGAATAAGATCTATTGCCTTAGAGGTATGGATGGTAAACTACAATGGGGTGGAAATACTCTTCTGAGAACTTCCGTCAGTAAAACAAAAAGATAAGAGGCAGGTGAAAGTCAGGAGATGCGGAAGGTGGGAGACAGTTGAGCAGAGCAGAGATGTTACAAAATAAGATTCATGAGAGTAATATTTCAAGGGAAATGCAGTCGGATTGTGATGTCACCACAAGGGATCCACTATCTAAATTAGGCTCAACACTTGACCATAAAACTGGGTCAAGCATGTATCATTTTCTTCCATCACCTTCAATTTCCCAACTATAGACAGGAGGGTTGGATGCAACCTGGTTGAAGTTTAGCCAAGTTAATATAATGGAAAGGGTGAAGAGAGGGAGGGAAGGATGGAGAAGAAGAAAAAGGAGGAGGAAAGAGAGGGAAAGTAGGATGGAGAAAGGGTGAGAGGCATGAGAGGAGGGAGGGAAAGAGGCAGGGACAGAAACAAATCGCTTTGTTTAGTAACTGCTTTGTGACTAATGAGAATTGTCTGTGCACAATATATAATTAATAGCAGGTTTTGACTATCTAGAATAAGAAAGTATTTCAGAAAAAAAAAATTCTCAAGTAAACCCACAGACTTTTTTTGTTTATTTATTTACATTCCTTACAGGTAACTAAGGAGTGCTGTGAATAAACCATTGAGAAGAGAGATAGCAAAAGATAAAATGAATAATGTGATAGTTCCTATGCTTCTAAATTAATTAAGGATCAAGTCCTTGAACTAGATTGACCATTGTAAAAAATAAACCTGAAGATTCTAAAATTGGATTTTAATTAGTGTTAAACAAATTCTCAGACCAGGAAATCATATGCATCAATCAATATACTGTACAGAAAAATAGATATTTGCTTTTTCATTATTCCCCTCACGAAAATAGTGTTTACAATATTATACTTGTTCAGCAAAATGTAGCAAGTTAATCCTATTCTCATAAGAATAATTTCAAACCCAAGAGCCTCTTTTAGAAAATGCTGAGCACATTTTAGCTACTTTTATTGATTTAGACAATATATGAGTTGTCAGAAAAATCCTCATTTTTTTTAGAGCTATAACAAGATTTTCTTGACTACAGATGTTTTAAAACAATCATTAGTTACTTTTTTTGAGCAAAAATAAATTTAGTTCATGTTGAAGATCTATAATGCTAATCATTGTGTCTTTTCTGTTTTTGTTTATTTTTGAGTTTTTTTATTTTCACTATGTAGGGGACTGGATGTTTTGCTGCAAGCATAGTGGTTACAGGGCAGCTTTGCTTCAAACCAGATGGGGAGACTACTTATTAATTCAAGCCACTTTTCCCAAACTGACAGTTCCCTAATTTCATCAGTAGAAGTAGTAGCTACTTGAAGTGGCTATACATGTTATAAATGATTGTTCATTTTACAGGCCAAATGTCCCTTCTCCCTGAAAAGTAAATTTAACCCATAATGAGACTGAGCCCTATTTGGACTGCATCACATTAGAATTTATAACAATGATCAATGCAAGGTGCATCTTGAGTTTCAGTTGGCGGCGCTAGACAAATCTCTCTTTACTTTCCACTCCAATCTCAGCAGCACAATGGACTGGTAATCTAAGGAAAAATTGCAGGAAGAGAAAGGCAAGAAGAGAGGCAAAGTGACACCTGGGCCGCAGCAACTTATTCTTTGTAATTAGCAAAAGAGAATTGGATCACTGCATCAGCAAACCTGAGATACAGAAGAGAGCTCAGTCAATTTTAGGTGCTCTAATTGGGGCAAAATTGGAATAGCTTTCTCTTTTTTTAAGATTTTATTTATTTATGACAGAGAGAGAGAGAGCAAGAGAAGGAACACAAGCAAGGGGAGAGAGGGAGAAGCAGGCTCCCTGCTGAGCAGGGAGCCCAATATGGGGCTTGATCCCAGGACCTTGGGATCATGACCTGAGCCGAAGGCAGATGTTTAACTGACCGAGCCACCCAGGCGCCCCAGAATAGCTTTCTGAATGACATGGATGTCAGACTCTCTTTCCTCAATATCATTCATTCCACATTAATTAACATCCATGGTATACTAGACATTGAACTAATAACTACATATACAGAGGTGACTACAGCACTGTGCCTGTGAAGGTAGGAGGTAAGAATGGAGAGAAATGAGGACCAGGTAGAGAGCATGTGAACACAAAGGAATGCGCTGTTATTACTGAAGAAGTAATGAAACATGAGTTTGGAGGCAGAGACTATGTTCATAATTTTAAGGACCTTGATGGCAATCAAAGTTTAGATTTTTTTCCCCAATAAACAATGGAGACCATGAACCCTTGAAGATTTTTAAGACCAGGGAATAGTACCTTAACATGTGAATGTTAGGAAAATCATCTGACAAGGCTGTGGATAGGATTTATTGAGATAAAAAGTTTGGGACATGGGACCTTTCACAACAGTTAATAAGTAATAAAAGGAAAAGAAAAACTGGATTGAATTTTGAGGATAGAGAAAAGAAGATGGATTTAAGAGATAGCTGGAAGTATAAATGATGTGGTATAAGGACTAAAACAAAGAATATGATGTTAAAAGGGCAGTTTGGGGCTGGAGAAAATTCTGAGAGTGGATGATTACTTAAGCAAAATATATAGAATGATGGAAGAAGAGGGAGAAGGGGGGTGTCTGGGTGGCTCAGTGGGTTAAGCCTCTGCCTTCAGCTCAGGTCATGATCTCAGGGTCCTGGGATCGAGCCCCACATCCGGCTCTCTGCTCAGCAGGGAGCCTGCCTCCCCCTCTATCTCTGCCTACTGTTCTGCCTACTTGTGACTGCTTAATGGATACAAGATTTCCTTTTGGAGTAGTAAAAATGTTCTGGAACTAGACAGCGGTAGTGATTGTACAACACTGTGAATATACTAAATGTCATGGAAATGTGCACTTTAAAATGGTTAAAATGGTGAATTTTGTTATGTGAACTTTGCACAATAAAAAAAGCAATTACCATTAGAAAAAAAAGAAGAGGGAGAAGGATTATAACTTCAACATACTCTAATATTTAAACAGAATTTAGAAGAGCTTTATAGGATTCTTGGAAAGAAAAACAAAAGGGAATCAAGGAAAAGAATGGAGGTATGGCAAATGACCAAAATCCTATTCGAACGTGCACTGAAATGTAGCAAGTAATAATCATTAGTGCGCTTTGTCATAGTAGTTTCAGTGGAGTATGAAGGTGAAGCCACAACTGTATAAGTAGGATTTGAGGAAACACAGGCAGGTAAGGATCACTCTTCAAAAAGAAGAGGAGGCCTACAAAGGGGATAATACATAATGCTATTTTTAGGGAGGGGAAACGGGCTTCTAGGGAGGGCATTTTACTTTTTTGGTTTGTTTGGTTTGGGTTTTTTTTTTTTGTTTTATATTGAGCATACATTTACAAATTTGTTTGCTAAGGGCAGAAAATCCAATAGAGGCAGATACTGAAAATGGACTGAGGGAAAATATTAACTAAATCAAGATTTCTAACCAACGGTAGACAGGGTGCAAAACCAGTGTAGGTGTATCTTATTCAGGAGAAGGAACATCTCTTCTGCTGAGATGGAAGGAAATGTGGTACATCTTTTCAAGATAAATTACTTGTGAGGTAAACAATTCTCCTTCCAAGAGTCAATTTTTCTTTGTGAATCAGCAATTAATTTAATTATAAATGAGGTGTATGTTGAGATGGTAGTGAACTTAAAAGGTTGAAGTTTTTTTTTTTAAATTGTCATAGAGAGCAGGAGAGAGACTAGCTAAGACATTATGAAATACTGACAAGTGGCACTGATTATCCCGTGGAGGATTGACACTGTATTTGGCAACAGTCTTATCAATTTCAAAATTGCTTTCAGAACTATACAGTCACATATGTGCAGAAGAATAGAAAGCATTTTTTTCGAAGTCTGTGGGTAGGAAGGTTTTTAGATTGGAGCTTGTAGAATAATAAGAAAAAGTGTATGAATATTATAAATATGGTGCTCATTGAAGAGACAAGAAAGTGCAACCAGGAGGAGACTATGAAAGACTGAGTAAGGACAGGAACAACAACAACAAAAACATATGCAGTGTTATGGGTTGAATTGTGTCACCCAGAAAGATACACTGAAATCCTAACCTCCAGTGCATGTGAACATGACCTTATATGGAAGTAGGGTTTTTGCAGAGAGAATCACATTAAGCTGTGACTGTTAGGTTGGACCCTAATTCAATATGACTAGTGTCATTACGGGAAGGAGAAATTTGGACAAAGACGCAGACACTCACATTGGAAAGACCATGTGAAGATGGAGACACAGTGGAAAAGATGGCTATGTGACAACAGAGGCAAAAATTGGACCAATAGATCTATAAGCCAAAGGACTGCCAAGAATTGCTAGTAAACACCAGAAACCAGAGGAGGTAAGGAAAGATATTCCCTTATACATCTCAGAGAAAGCATGGTCCTTGCCAACATCTTTATTTCAGACTTTCTAACCCTCAGAACTGTAAGACAATAATTTCCCATTATTTTAAGCTACCTAATTTGTAGTATTTTGTTGTAGCATATATATATATATGTATATATATATATATTGCAAAGCATATATAGTTTGTTTTCTTAGGAAACTAATATATTCGATGGGAGTGATCATCAATGATCTGTACAGATTAATCAGTTTTTAGAATGTGGAGAAAACTAATTAGTTACACATCCATAAAATGCTTTTCATTTTGTTTTTCATAAGTGATTAAGTTATGATGTATATGACAACAATATGAATAAGTAAATTGGTAAATCCTTCAAACAGCTCAATCTTAGAAACACACACACACACACACACACACACACACACACACACGTCTTTTAGCATTTTCTATTAAACTATTCAATGACCGTAGTGTTTCTCAATGTTGAAAGAACCTGATTTTTTCATGCTCTTTCAGGCTAATTACCTTTTTTTTTTTTAAAGATTTATTTATTTATTTATTTGACAGAGATCACAAGTAGGCAGAGAGGCAGGCAGAGAGAGAGGAGGAAGCAGGCTCCCTGCTGAGCAGAGAGCCCAATGCGGGGCTCGATCCCAGGACCTTGAGATCATGACCTGAGCTGAAGGCAGAGGCTTAACCCACTGAGCCACCCAGGCTCCCGTAGGCTAAAATATACTTTGTTAAAATAAAGTAAAACATAGATGTAAATATATTATATATTTAAATGTTGTAAGATCTATTGATGGGAATAATTTATTTGCATTTTCTATCCCACACAAAGCATATATAACTAGTGATTCTGTTTACCTGCTTGTAATAACACTAATTTAATTAGGTTGTAATTTATATAAATTAAAATAAACAAAAATATATTGTAATTAAGCATTCGCCCTAACTGTGAATGTGGGTGTCTGTTCACATTTTTTAACTAAAAATACTTGACTGTGAAACATATTTATTTGCATATTTAAATTATTTGAATGGGAAATATTTATAGGCAGTATTTATGATTGAGAATTCTATTGACACTTCAGATGATGTATAGTTTAGGGAGGAAAGAAGATTTTTTTTCTGTAACAATACAATGGTGGAAGTTATGATAAAAATGATAGCTAGGCTTTCAGGAATGCTTTCTGTATCACAGACTACAGAGACTACCCCATTTGTTTCTCAAGAACAAAAAGAAAGAGAACAATGAAGTAGCTGCAATTATGCTGATTGTACAGATGAGACAACTGATGCTTAATGAGCATGAGTGCCTTGTCCAAGATCACACAACTGAGAAATGATTGGAGACAGGGCTGGAGCTCAGTCACATCCCAGAACCTTTATGGCTAATTACTATACTTGAGTAAATTTCATAATTATTTAACTAAAGAACATTCCATTCATTGAATTTTATTTTCTTCTTTTTTTTAAAGGTTTTATTTATTAATTTGACAGAGAGAGAGAGACAGTGAGGAACACAAGCAGGGGGAGTGGGAGAGGGAGAAGTAGGCCTCCCACTGAGCAGGGAGCCTGATGCTGATGCGGGGCTCCATCCCAGGACCCTGGGATCATGACCTGAGCCAAAGGCAGACGCTTAATGACTGAGCCACCCAGGCACCCCTTCTTCTTTTTTAATGGTGCAAGCCATTTCAAAAGACTATTGATAAAACATTCCGATATTAATCTTCTCATTTCAAACCCTTCTATAAAATAATTGGAGATAGAGTGAATAGTTGGAGCATGTGAATTGTGAGTAACACATATACAAATATGTCTGGGTTGTGCCAGATTGGCTGATGGATTGTCTGAATATTTCACACAAAACAGGCAATCTATTCTTGTTGAAAAAAAAGAAAGAGTTAATTATGAATTAGTTTTTAGAGAACACTGAATAAAATTGAGCTCATCAGCAACTGATAATCAAAAGAAGAGCCAGTAAGAAGAAACAAAGTTTTTTTTTTTTTTAAAGTAAAACTTCAGGTAAAATAAAGTAGAAAATAATATTAGAAGGATTGTAAATACAACTGGAGAAAGGAATAAAATTGAAGAAGTTGATTGGATTTTGCCAAGAAACCATTTATGACTCTGTAAAATAGTGCTAGTAGAAGGTTGAGGTCAAATATTCTGCTGACATAACTTCCCAGAAAAATCCTAATTTTTTTTTCCACCCAGAACAATTTTCAGAACTTTCTCTAGTTTTGGGAGTGATTATGGTTATTGCAAAAAAGATTTATATTAGAGCATAATGAAACAAAACATTTTCAAAATATTTCACCTACTATAGTATGTTTCAATCAAATGTTTTCATAAAGGTTATTTGGGCAACAAAATAACATCATTTTTCTTTCCATATCTCATAGCCTCATGAGCTATTACATGATTATTTCCTAAATATAGGGGAATAAATGTAAGGTTTAATATACCTAAGTTAAGAGGATTTCTTAAACTTCACAGGTCTGTTAAAAATTCCTGCTGAAAGTCCTAACCTTCCAAATCCTAAACTCCAAGATCTTGAATCCTATAACATTAAAAGGAAACAAAATATACCTGATTTTCTTCTAGCCTTTGCATGATATATATAGATATGCAAAATATATCAATATATTATATAAATAACTATAAAATATATAAATACAAATTCATATTACCACTTCTTCAGCTCCTAGGAAGCTTCAGCTTCCTAGATCAAGGAATAAAGTAAGATGCTCATTTAGAATTCTAAAAGGAGTCTCAAAAAAGAAAAGGATGACATTTCAGTCTTAGAAAAAGGAGTAAGGAAGCCAAAATACACACAAAAATATATAGTAATGTTTTGGTACTTAAAGGGAGACGAACTGGCAAAGCCATTTCACCTCACGAAGTTATCTTGCAGTACTCGGGTAATAAAAGGAGCACAACCCCTTAAAGCTCAAGGAATCAGTGTGGTTGTGATAGCGTGCAGGGTGTTTGTGGTGATACTGGGAAAAGGAAGGGAATTTTTACTTTATTAAGTGAGTTACAGTAGGACATGAAAAACCAGAATGGAGACCATTTCTGTGCATGGGTTGGGTAGAGATGCAAATATGAGGAGAAAAGGGATAAAGAAGATAATGTTCCATGTTCCCTATAGTGAAGGAATTGCCAATAAATTTCCTTCTCCTGGCCTTTTTTAAAGTTAACTATTTTATGTCTGGCTCTGAGCCTCTGTATTTATTCATGTAAATTCTGATGAAAATGTATTTTTACAAGGGTTTACTGTTTAATTAATAGGTAGCAACCTTATTCACAAATTCTCTAAGTCTGAGCAAAATTTATAGTACTACAAAATGGGCTGAGCTACGTTTTAGCAGCTTACAATATAAAGGCACTTTATAGGTAAATTCTAAAAATTACCAGTTTCTCTCCACAGAAATAAATCATGTAAAAATGGACAATATTCTACAAAACACATTGTGCTCTAGGGTGGTGTACAACAACTTGCATTTAAATCACTCTAGTTTAGGAATCTGATGTAATCCCATATGGCCTACCACTTGAAAAATTTGGCTCTAAAAAAGCCCATGTATAGATATTTACTTGATACTTTATTTCTGGTAGAATTCGAATGACTGTCAACTCTGAGTTAGGTTGAAGTTCTGAATGTCCCTTCAAATTGGAACACATTTCAAGATCACTTTTATGGTGAGAGAACAAAACAAAATGTAATTTGGGTTAGAATCTGAAGAGCTCCGTTGGATAGAACATATCTTAAATTTAGGTCTTCTTTACTCTTCTTTGAGAGTCTTTATTAAATGGCAGAAATAAAAGAAAAGCACTTTTATGTATTAGTATTAAGGACCAGATGATCAATTATACTAAAAAAAATTTAAGATATGTCTATGTTTAAGACAACTACTATAATCCTCACTGGTACAGTGACTTCAATATTTAGATTTCCAGAAATTGGGCCCTACTACATTTACCATACCTATTATTGAATCTTTAAGTGTGGACTTCAGTTGAGGCTCATTTATTTGGTTCTCAAAACCTATCTACTGTATATAGTAATTCATCCTGAATAGCCATCCAAAAAGATATTCCCCAAATTCAAATTTCACAATTCACCAAGAAAACTTATACTTATTCAAATCCTTTAGGTTTAAGACCAAATCCAAAATGTAAGGAGAAAAACATAAATCCCATATAATATTTGTAAGTATATCTGGCATGGAGTCAAGAAACTATAAAATATATAAATATGAATCATGAGTAGAAGTCACAAATCTTCATCTGTAAGTCAGTCACAAGAGTCACTATTAATAATTTAGTGCATAATTAGAAACCATGTCATTTACTAATGATTTAGTATAAAATATGATTTTTCTTGAATCAAGGCTTAGAATCAGGGTTCTTTCAAAAAAGAGCTAGTATGGCACAAAATGACAGAATGACAGAAGTCAAAGACCCACAAACAACACTGTGATAAGTGAAGATGGATTTTATATTAAACATTTTACCACTCAAACGCTCTTCTACTCAAACGTGCCTTTCCATCAACTCTATCCCTCTTTTCTCCCACTCTTAAAAATGGTAAGCTGAAGTACAAAATACTATCAGCAGATATATACTAATGCTCAATCCTTTGGAATTGTGAGAAGCCCTAGGTAGCTGCCTTAACCATTAAAAATAGAATTGAAGAGAAATCAATTTCTCTTCAAAACTTACAGATCAGTTAAAAGAACATCAGTATACATTTGGAAAAGTATTTTTCAACTCTCAACAATCTTAAAAAATTGGTATAGCATATGAAAGAAAAAACATACCAATAGCTCTGGTCATAAGGCCACAGTGGAGTTTAAATCTTCTGGCCATCAAGGAACTTACATGTCAAAGAGGTAGTATTTTAAAATCAATTTTTATGCCTATAGTAATTCTCATTTAAAACAAAATACACACACACAACAACAACAACAAACCAAAACACAAAAATCTGTATTTTCTCTTTATAAAATGATATGATCTAATGTTTTGCCTAATGTTACAAAACCAAAAAGGATATTGCAAAATAATTTAAAATTCAAGTGTGTGGGCAATTAGGTTCGATTTTAATACACTACAATGAAAAGTGTTTGTTTTTGGAAAAAAGCAAACAGTATCTTGGTTACAATGACAAACCACCTTTTCTGCAGTGGATCCCTCTAGCAAAGACTTAATATATCTGATTTGTCAAAGTCAACATTCCTGCTAATCTTTCCCACCAGTGTCAAGTGCTGAGAGCTATCACCTATTTATTTTGTTGTACAATGCAGGGAGAAAAATGGACAATGGGCAGAAAGTAATCTGCAAAAACATCAGAATAAAATGGTCTCTGAGCATAGCTACAAGAAAGATGCAGGAAGAATTAGAAGATCAGCTCTGTTTTATGAGATTTCCTTTGTAACTCATTGCCTATACTAAGTTTGTTTGGATATAAATTATTCCTAACTTTACTACATTACTTAATAAATGTTTCAAGACATTAAAAATATTTTCTATTAGTGTGAAAATGTTATGTTTTACTGTATTATGGTTAGGGTAAAGTAAATAAAATAATATTAAATATGAAATGCTTTAAAAGCTTTAAAGCATTATTATTTACTGCTTACTGGAATTTAACTTGAAATAAAAATATTTAAGACAGAGTTTTAATATTATATCACTCTGTAAATATTTTACTTAAATAAAAAAATGTCTTTGGGAAATTACAGAAGATGTATGGAAACCGCATTTTTGTTTTCAGTTCTATCAAGATGAACGGAATTTTCCGTAATGGAATAACTAAGAATTTGGCAATCAGGGGGCCCCTGGGTGGCTCAGTGGGTTAAGCCGCTGCCTTCGGCTCAGGTCATGATCTCAGAGTCCTGGGATCGAGCCCCGCATCGGGCTCTCTGCTCAGCAGGGAGCCTGCTTCCTCCTCTCTCTCTGCCTGCCTCTCTGCCTGCTTGTGATCTCTCTGTCAAATAAATAAATAAAATCTTTAAAAAAAAAAAAAGAATTTGGCAATCAATTATATGATATCTTCCCCTGCTGAGTACATGTGTGCACATGTGTGTACATGTATGCAGACATACATGTATAAAGAGTGGGGGACATGCTGTAACTGAATTACGTTGTAATATAAATAGAAGTTTAATGATTCTGAAAAAGCCTCATAGGAGAAAAGATTAAGAGTAGAAACCAGGGAAGTGCAAATCTTTATGTATTAAAATATCCATCCCTAAATGTATTAAAAATTACTAGCATGAGTCTTCACATTGAGATTAGCACTCTCTCCCTCCTCAATATTGAGAAAGTCAGTGTGTGGACCTTCATGGTAAGTATGTGTCCACTTAGAACCATTCACCATGCAAGCTAGATGTTTAGAAAAGGAGCATCAAAGATATAGAGCAAAGGGAAAATAAGTAGACTTATGCTTTCTGGATATAAAACTATCCACCTTCTCTCATGTTATATAAAAACCAAAATTAATAGTGTAAATTAGCAAATCATGAAAAATTGACCTGAATATTTGTGTTAGCATGTAAGACATAACAATTAAATATCTCTCATCACAGTTTAGACTTTTTGCTTAATTGCCATATATAATAATAAAACATATCATAAAAAGAAATAAGTGTTAGGAACACTGGATTAAGTTTTTTAAAAGTGGGTTCCAGAATCATTTCTACCATATATTATCCTTAAAACATCTATTTCTACATTTGTAAAAGGAGAGTAACAATAGTGCTTTTTATGGTTAAGAACCTTCTCTTTAGGTTCTGCCCACATTTTCCTGTAGCAATCAGTGAAAATGTACTATTCTCTCTCCAACTGGTTAGAACTTCTCTTACGTTGTGCACAGTGTTCTCATTTTAGCTTGCAGCAAAATTAAGCACATACTTTTCCTTTATTTTTTATTTTTTTTATAAAGATTTTATTTATTTGTCAGAGAGAGAGGGAGAGAGAGCAAGCACAAGCAGACAGAATGGCAGGCAGAGGCAGAGGGAGAAGCAGGCTCCCTGCCCAATGTGGGACTCGATCAGTGGACGTTGGGATCATGACCTGAGCCGAAGGCAGCTGCTTAACCAACGGAGCCACCCAGGCGTCCCTACTTTTCCTTTATTTTTAAAGAGAGTTTGGGACTATACTGTTATTGTTATTATTATTATATTCAATGACTAGTTTTTTCCAGCTTACCTCCTCTCTGATTGATTTACCAAACTAATTTGACAGAACTGAGATGGATGAATGTTCTAGGCTGTAACCTCTCAGTCCCTGAAGCATCTTTGAGTGTGGCCGGGTATGAGCATCACCATCATTAAACACGTATCCAGAGTTTAATGTCTTGTACCAGGCACTAAGAACATGTTTAGTAAATCTTTTAATTATTATAAAAACTCAGCAAAGTAGGTACTATTATTGTATCTATTTTATAGAGTATAAGTGAGGCACAGAGAAATAAAGGAACTTTTTCAAAGATACATAGTCATTAGTAATAGAAGCTGAATTTAAGCCAAGGCAGCAAAGTAGTGTCTCCAATTCTTTTGGTCTGGACATTATGGTATGCAGACTTTTTTCATAATTTAAGAAGAATGAGAAATATATGTACAGGCTTGGTATTTTTAAAGTTGTTTTACATATTACATGTGCATTTGACAAGGTAAATACTGACAGCTGCAAGGGTTAGATGGCACCAGATCCATTCTCTCACCTTTCTGCTCCAAGGTATAGAGTGTCTTGCATCAACCAACAAACAAAATTATATAATGATACCTTCTCTAATAAAAATACTGAAGTATCACACACGTATAACTTCACCAATACCTTGGGGTTTTTCCAAGGTAAATGGATGGGTATTAAACTTGGATTTGTATAACAAAACTTCCTTCTGATTATAGGGAGACCTTCTGTCTCTGCATAATTTAAAGGCTGTTAATTAAATTAATGATAGCAATAATAATAAACACCTATATCAATGACTATATAGTTTGTTCAATGGTATGCTTCTTATATATTTTATCTCAATCAGATAAGTAAAAATGCAAAACTTTTCCCTCTTTCCATAATAGAAGCAAGCTATGTAAATGCATATAAACATTTAAATATCTTATGAGGAATTTTTATTTTAAAACTATTTTCTCAATATTAGATAGACACCACCTATTAGACACTCATCTAGGTAAGCCATATATTATGGCACCTATCCCTAAAAACTCAAAATATGTAGTCCTTCACAGTCAATGACTTACTGGTTATTTTTTATTTCACCACTGTTCTTAGATCATTAGTATTGGTTTTCACTTTTTACGAAAGGAAAATCTTATGTTGCCATTCCTTCACCCAGTGTCTCTGAAACCTGCTGTCTTATTAGTAGATATTAAGAAGAATAGAAGAGGAAGCATTACCATAATAAAATTCTAATTTATTAATAATTTATAAGGTACCAGATACAATGCTAAATAACTATAACATCTCAGTTAAATTTCATGAATAAAGTATAAAAATCATCTGTAGACTTTCTTACACCATTGTTCTATCCAGTGTCCAAACTTATTTTTAAAATAGCTTTATTGAGGTATAAATGATATGCAGGGAACTGTCCATATTTAATGCGTCTATACCTTGTTACTGTCAGTTAACAGGGGCAGGAGGTATTGAAGAAAGGCAATCACAGGTTTAAGATACTATTCTTATAGATTTATTCTGTAAACTTTTAGGAAAGAAGAGGGTTGTGCTTTGTAAAGAGAGGCCACCATCTTCCTTTAGCGTACAACTCTGATGTTCTCATTCTACATTTCTTTGTGGTAGGATATGGACTGTAAATGGATATATACTTCATAATTATAGTCCTGACTTTGACTATCCAGTTACAGGAGAGGTAGGTAGTACTATATACAGTATCATTATAATGCTACATTAATACAGTCATAAATGTTTTAATATTTTAAAATATATATATTCTGTTTTTAATTTCTTTGCCCCTTTGAAAATACAGTGTTTAATATCACAGAACCTGTACTTGATGGACTGAAGTATTCTTTTTGATTATGGAAATATTTTTGTTGTTCTCCCAGCCCTTTGCATGCATACACACACACACACACATGCACTCGCACATGTTCAGACCCTTCTATACATTCAGGAAGAGAAGTGTTTTTTTTTTTTTAATTTTTTTATAAACATATAATATATTTTTATCCCCAGGGGTACAGGTCTGTGAATCGCCAGGTTTACACACTTCACAGCACTCACCATAGCACATACCCTCCCCAATGAGGAAGAGAAGTTTTTATATCCCAAGTCATATTTTTAATTGTCCAACAATAGACAATTTTCTTCTGTTTATATTGGTGGAAATAAAATATCTGATCGTCATACGTTTTCTAAAATGTCACAAAAGGTGAAACTTTGCATTCACATAGAATATTTAAAAGCTAATATAGTATAATATGTCTGTGACAAATTACTTTATAACAGGTTATAGAAATAGGAAATGCATGTGTTATATATAATTCAAGACTGAATTCTTTACCTAGATTATCTCATTTAATCCTATAAAATAGATGTTATTACTTCCAAGTTAGAGATGAGGAAATGCAGGTGGATAGAGGTTAGATTAATTGTTCAAGTTTTACAACCGGTAGGTGATGGAACTTGGTTTTGAACTAAGGCTGTCTGATTCTAATGCCCTTGTTCTTAAATAAGCACCTGTAAAGAACAGACCTGGGTCACATAACAAAAAAGAATCTCTGCCAGTTAAGGCTCAGTTCCATTGCCAGGTCATTTACAAAAGTGCTGGAAAGTCCCATTAGCATGGCACAGTAAAGAACTAGGCATCAAGATCCTGACACTGAAGAATGCGGATTCTTTTATTTATCAGTAAATCTAATCTGAGGAGCAAGGAAGGAGGTAATGCTCTTCATATAGTCATCTACTTTCAGGGCATGAACTCAGTGACATTTTTCTAAAATATATTTAATATAAAATATTTTTATCTACCTATCATCTATCTATCTATCTATCCATCCATCCATCCATAATATACCTATCATCTATCTGCCTATCAATCTGATATTTTATATATATATATATATATATATATGTATGTATGTGTGTAGTAAATAACATTTCAAGTTGACAGTAACATTAGCTTCTGTTGAATACTAAGTACATCAGATTATTTGTTTTCCTATCAAGAATAACCTGAAAAAACACTCATAAATATATGAATGAGAGTTTGAGATAACCAAGATAAATTGCTCCAAAATGCATTACACTCAAAAGAGATAGAGATATAGATAGATAGTTGCATATAGGTTTTAAAATTCCATATCCTATTATTTTTCGTGAATATGTTTTTAAAATCCGAAATCTAGCTTGGTCATGAATTAAATTATATATCCCATGAATTGGAGTGAAGAAAAATCTATATATGTATGGGATTTCACTTTAACATTTAATTTTTAAGTAGTTTATTATTTTATATTACTTTTTAAAAATTCAAAAGTATACCAATATTAAAACATATGTGCTTAGAAAAACATAAATAAATTGTTTATAGAATAAATATTGTTTTGTTAGTAGGAAAAGCCATAGGTTAACTTTGTAATAAAGTTAAAAATTGTATATAGGCAAATATGCAACTCCATGCATGCATGGATAATCTTACTAATTGTTCTGGCTTTTAATAATATTCTCTTTTCTAAAGGATTGTTTCTCAATTAATTATATTCTATGCTTAACATCTGGAAAGTGAAATATATTTCATAGAAGAAGATATGTGCTTAAAATATGAGGAAATATCAAATCTTTGGAAAATGAATTAGTCTTCACTTGAAAAAATTGAGCAAAATAAATTCAAAGTAACTTAACGTATTACGGGGAAATCACAAAATGATGTGGACACCCTGAAGGTGTTGGTTGTAGTTAGGAAAGTCTTTTCCAATGAGGTCTAAAACACAACAAAAAATGTAACTCAAAACAAAACAAAAATTGAATTAAATTGATAAAATTACATTACTAGTTTTGGAGAAAGTATTTAATTTTCTATGCTTCAAAACATACTTCATGAGAATTAAAAGTAAAGAAAACTGAAAAAAATATTTGTAACATATGTGGACAAAGTTTTTTCACTGATTATGTGATTATTAATATAACATAAAAATTGAAAATTATATTCTAGCTAATAGATTAATACTGATTCTTTTTTTCACATGAAGTTTTCTGATTGTGATATTCTTTTTTTTAAATGATTTTATTTATTTATTTTTGGGGGGGAGAGAGAGCAGTAGCAAAGGGGGAGGGGCAGAGGGAGAAGCAGACTCCCCACTGAGCAAGGAGCCCAGTGTGGGACTCTATCCCAGGACCCTAGGGTCATGACCTGAGCTGAAGTCAGATGCTTAATTAACTGACTGAGCCACCCAGGCATCCCCAGATTGTGATAATCTTGAGATCATTGATATAGCTTCTTTTCTAACAATAAAATAATAATAATAGAATTTCTAAGCATTTCTTTAGATAGCAGGGGTAAATTAGATTGTTTTTTGAAAACATAATCTTCTCCCTCCCCCATATCATGGGCAGAAAATACTTCAGGCTTCTTGACTTTGGATTTGGTCATGTGACTTGGTTTGGCCAATCCAATGTTAGTGACTCTTTGTAGCAGCTTGGGGAGGCTTGGGAAGTTCTTAGGTTTGATCTTTCACATTTCTGCCATCACCATAAGAAGAAAAGTGTAGATTCTAGCTAGCTTGCTGATACTGAAGGGAAGTTGAAATATGTGGAGCAGAGATGACATATTCCAACATGACACTGACTGTAGGAATCAACCACAAATACTTTGATAGAAGCTACAAATGTTAAAGTTAGGAGGATCTTACCAACCTACTGCATTTAAATTACTGCAACTTGTGGGGGGTGTGTAGTGATATTCCTTTAAGGACATACATGTGATTGATTAGTGGTTAAGTTGGATGACTTGATATGGGGCAAACACATAAGGATAGATTAGTGACTTTTCAACAATATAGATCAGAATTTTTACAAAGGTACTTATTAGGGTAAAATAATGGCAATGCAAAAGGCAAATCAGGGGATACTTTAAAAACAAGAAGTTGTAGACTTAGTATTGATTATATAACATGGTGTCAGTCATATGTGATAAAGAAAATGAACATATCAATATTTAGGGACAGACTGACAGTGAGAATGATGGTTATTAAAACTGAAGTGCAAAAGTGCCAATGCAATGGTCACCTAACAAAAATACTAGAAGTGGAAGAAAGTGTGGCTGCCTTTTGACCATTCACATGTGAAGACAGTTGTCAAGGGATATCTGCAGTATCAAAATATCTTAAAATAGTAATGACTAACCTGTTCATAATAATATGTGCTAGGCATTCTTATTAGTGACATGTATGTGTTTTCTCATTTAATCTGAATCATTTTATAGTGATAGAAATGTTACCTTCATTATATTAATAGGAGAGTTTATATTTTTTTTTTCTTAAATTCACAAACAATAAGAAGGAGGAGTGGGCAGGATTAAAACAAAAGTTGTCAAATAGAGGACCTTGTGGCCTTAATCACTAGCCTTCCTAAAGAACTGAAAGGAATGAATGAATAAAATTTCCCTATGAAATATCATAGGGATCATTTATTCATTCTTGTCATGTATAATATATTTTCTCACAAAAGTTACATGAATTGATGAAGAAAAAACAAATTTCATTTTTTTTACTTTCATAAGTAAATGGTGTATTGCGTGTTAACCATAAAGTCTTATGGTTAAGTAAATAATATTATGTGTTCCTTATATGTCACTATAATTACAGAACAGACCATTCAAAGAAAGAATAACTAGAATAAGCAATCTAGTATAATCACAATGTTTTTCTTGAAGACACCACACACTTCCCAAGCAGTGTTAAACTTAGTCTTTCTTACTCTAGGAGAGAAAAATAAAGCAAATAAGTAAAGAAAATTTCAAGTAGTTGTAAATGATATAAAAAAAAAAACAACAGTGTGGTAACACTATATGGAGTGACCACAGGAGGGGAAATCTGGAGGAGGTAATATTGGAAGTGAATATATAAAATGGGGGAGTAATGCATGAGGATATCTGGGGGAATCATGTTCTTGGTAGAGAAAACAGCACAGTAAACGTCTTATGGCAAGCATTTTGGTGTACTCCAGGATAAGCAAAGATACCTATGTGGTAAATTTACAATAAAGCCAAACCTTAGGTTTGCTGCCTCACATTTTCCCTCGTTTATTTTTTTTCCTAGTAAATACATGTTGTTTCTTAGAACAATTTTAGGTTCACAGCAAAACTGAGCAGAAGGTACAGAGAGTTTCCATACATCTTTTGTCTCCTCACATGCACAGCTTTCCTAATTATCAATATCCTGCACCAGTGATACATATATTACAGTCCATAAAATTCACTGACACATTATTATTGCTTGTTGTATATTTGTGGGTTTTAGCTAATGTAAAATGACATCTATTCACCATTACAGTGACATACAGAATAGTTTCATTACTTTAAAAATCCTTGTGCTCTGCCTAGTCATTCCTTCCTCCTAAGTCCTGGCAGTCACTGATCTTTTAACAGTCTCCATAGTTTTTCCTTCTCCAGAATCTAGTTGGAATCATTCAATATGTAACCTTTTTCTATTGGCTTCTTTCACTTAGTCATGTGCATTGAACTTCCCTCCGTGTCTTTTTATGGCTTGATAGCTCATTTCTTTTTAGATCTGAATACTATCTCATTGTTCAGCTGTAGCACAGTGTACTTACCCACCTCCTAATGAAAGACATTTTGGTTGCATCCAAACTTCAGAAATTATAAATAAAGCTGCTATAAACATTTGTGTCTTGGTTTTGTGTAAACATAAGTTTTCATCTCTTTTGTTAAGTACAAAAAACATGACTGTTGGATCATATGATATGGTAAGATTATGTTTAGTTTCATAAGAAATTACCAACCATCTTCCAAAGGTACTGTACCATTTTACATTCCCACTGATAATGAGAATTTGTGTTGTTCTATATCCTCGCCAATATTTGGTGTTGTCTATGTTCTAGATTTTTGCCATTTTAATAGGCATGTCATGTTATCTTCTTTTAATTTTTAACCCCCTTATAATTTCTAATGTCACTAACTTCTCTTTCTTTTCTATTCCAACTACTTTTCATATGTTTCTTTGCCACCTGTGAATCTTCTTTGATAAGGTGTTTAGTCCTTTTGCCCATTTTTTACTGGGCTCTTACATTTCTTACTATTGAGTTTTAAGAATTATTCATATGTTTGAATAATAGTCTTATTCAAACAGCTATAACAAACCAAAAATTTATTTCTCACAGATCTAGAGGCTGGGAGTCCAAGATCAAGGGTTTGGTAGATTGGTTGTTAATTTCAAAGTCCATTTGTTCATTGCTGGTATATAGGAAATTGATTGGCTTTTTTATACTAATCTTATATCCTGCAACCTGGCTACAATTGCTTCTTAGTTCTGAGGATTTTATATCCAATTACTTTGGATTTACTATAAAGACAATCATGTCTTCTACAAAGACAATTTTGTATCTTACTTCCCAATAGATATACCTTTTTTTCCCCTTGTTTTACTGTAGTGGTCAGAACTTCCCATATGATGTTGAGAAGTTGTGAGAGGGGATACTCTGGGTTTTCTAGATCTTAACCAGAAAGTTTGTAGTTCCTCTCCATTAAGTAGAAAGTTACTTGTAGATTTTTTTTTTTTTTTTGGTAGATGTTGTTTATCCAGTTGAGGAACTTACTTTCTATACCTAGTCTGTGGATATTTCCACAGTATTTCATTATATATAAAAGGCTGATACATCTATTATTTTCAGATAAAGAAATGAAGTCTTATGTGATAGTTTATGTGGAAAAAAAGCTAAAATATTAAAAAAGTCTATGTAAACTGGAAAAAAAATACAATGAGTTGCAATTTGTTAACAGGTTATCAAATCTAAATATATTTACATAACATGATGATATTTTGCAATGAGATCTGTCAATGAAAGTGCTTCTTATACTATTTTTATTTCTTGGGCCTAAGTTGTTATTCTCTATAAGATTATGTCAAGCTTCTCCCTCCCTTCTCTTCCTCTCTCTCTCTCTATTAAATATATACATACATATTGTATATATCCCATATAACAAAACATAATACACACATACATACATATACATATTTGGGGTGGTGCTAGTGCTTTTAAAAAATTTAAAACTATATTTACTTATACATGTTTGGAAATCACTTGTTAGCTTACAGCTGTTCGAGTGAAATCATCTCATGTTCCCTGGTATCTGAGGTATTTCTAGAGAAACTATAGTATCTCCCTTCACCTCCAGGATTCAGCTTAGCTCATTTGAACAGAGATCAGTTATGCTATATTTTCTTCAGTAGTGTTCACTTGAATCTATAAAAAGTGCTATTATTACAACTAACAAACTTCTTAATTTATCTACCAGTGGGTCACACATAAATAAATTTGTTTGATAAGAATTTATTATATAAGGTTAACCAGCTTTGAAAGAAATGTAAGAAAAAAATCTCTCTATATACACATATATGTATATATATATAAAACATATATATAAAATAAATATATAAAAATCCTTATATATATAAAGAAAAAAACTTTATATGTATAGATATAAAGCAAGTAATTCTGCTGGACTTATATTTGAATTAATAGAAATGCTATGCCTAGAAAAATCAATCAGAAGTAAAATGAAGCATGTCATATAGAGATTTTTAATTTATAAATTTTTAATTTATTAATTTATTAATCAAAGTATATTTTATAGATAGATACACATTTTAAAGATATTAACCTTTTATGGATTTATGATTAAAATGGTATAATTTTTAAAAATTTTCTTCTAAAGACAGATTTAGCCCTGTGTTCTATGTATTCCTCTCCCTCTCTTCTAACCTGCAACTGACCATTCATTCTTTGACATTTTATTTCCATTGCTGAAATTCTCACTATTTCAAAATAAGTTGTATTAGGTATTAGTTGCAAGTCATTCTCCTCTCCCTCAGTAATTTCTCATTATTTCTGCATTATCTTGTCTTCTTTCTCTGTAATTTTTTTTATCCTATACAAAGGTTCAAACACTGCCTGGAGTGGTCCACTATATAATCATTAATATTCCTCAATAAAAGTGAAACTTTCTCTTAAGTGAACTCTAATGTGAAATATATTCTCCACAAGAATGGTGGAGGCAATTTCTTTTACTTCATTTATTGTAACCCCAAAGAAACTGACTGCTGTAACTTTCACATCTATACCTCTTTCTCAGACATTTCTTCTCAATTTGATTAAAAGTTGTCCATTATGAAAAAAAAAATCTGTCCATTATGAATCTTTGTTCAAATACCACAGATTTCAAAATAATGACAACTATATTAGCATTTGTAATATTTCTGTCAGCATGTATCTCTCATGCAATATGTTGACTCTCACTGTTTATTACTAAATTTGAATACCTGAGTAACAAGATCTGTATATTCTATACTTGCATATACTTTTCCTTTTCTCTGTTCCCATTAACTTGCATATTTAAAGAAATAGTGAATTTGAAATTCAATAATATATAGTGCCATTCAATAGTAAAATAGAAACATGGTAAAACCTAATCAAACAATGGTTATGGTAGAAGGTATTTTTATTGATTGATCCAAAATCTAACATGCCTGTCAAGTGTTTCCTCATTTTATCAAAAGATGCACCTAGCTATTGGTACATTTCACTGTAAAATTCCTGATATTTATTTTTATGTTCATTTATTTATATTGATGTAAAGTTGTTACACAATGTTTCAATTAATTTCAGGTGCACAAGATAGTGATTCAATAACTCTATATGTAATCTATGCTCATCACAAGTGTGGTTACCATCTGTAGTGATGAAGACCATGGAAAAAGAGAGGAAGGGAGTGAAACAGATAGATAGAAGATAGATAAATAGATGAGAGACGATAGCTAGCTAGCTAGAGATATACATAAGAGAGAGGAATATTAAGCCCCTGACCGAGTTATGAGGAACTCTTAAATATGTGGTCCAATAGAAGAGAAAGAGAAAGAAAATAAACTACCAAAAAAAAATAGGCAAATCAAACAAACAAAACAAATTTATGAGAAGGTGATACTGGAGAAGTAAAGTGAAAAATGTTTCAAAAAGGATTTAATAGTCAACCTTTCGATACTGGTGGGAAGTCAAGATGAGAACTGAACAGTGTCCAGTTGAAATTTATTAACAAGAGCCAAGTGGCTACCTGAGAAATTCTGGAAGACACAGGAAGGTAGAGAAAGATTGGAAAGAACTGAAAACACAGTCATGAAAATGGTGCCTGGGTAAAGAAAAAAAAAAAGTCTTTGAGTAGAAACAAGGATGACATCTACAGGGGGATGTGCTATCTCAGTTACGGAAGAGTAAATATGTGTGGTGAACGTAAAGACTTCCAAAGAGAAGGGTTTTACAAAGAAAACAAAATTGAAGATCGGGAACGAAAGTTTTCCTGAGTGAAGTGGATAGCTGAGAAGTCAGAAGTAAAGGAAATGTCGAACACTGATGAAAGTTTGGGCTCTTCTTCATTATAAAAGGTGGAAAGAAAAGAGAAATGGATGCAGATGAAAGTAAGCTTTTTAGCTTTAGAAGCACAAGAATGTGGGGGAACCTCCTCAATGAAATGAAGTACAAGATTATCAGCTGTAAGAACAAAAACAAAAACAAAAAACAGGAGAGCAAAGAAAGCAAGGGAAATGTAAAAAACAAAAAATACTTTTCTAAAAATATAATTTTCTAAAAAGCTGACTTTTCAAACAATGTCTGGAAGGAGAGAATATGTAACAAAGGTGTCCCATTGTCTTCAAGATTACAAAGCACTGAATTTGCCTGCTGTTCATGAACTTCAGTTTCCTCCAGAATGATAAAAATAAGAATGTTCCAAGATGGAATAGTTTCACCCAGAGTGGGCATGAGGCTTGTTGGGAAGATAGGATGATATAAAATGGCCTCTACTCTGAGCCATAAAAGACAGAGGGAACTGGCATAGGAGACAATAGAAAAAGCAGTGTTCTTGGGTATGAATAGTAAAAGTAAAAGCTTCAAAGTAAAATATTCTGGGAAATCCTGCTGTGCCATACTCATCAGGGGGTGGAGAGGCTATACCTACTTTTCTTTCCTGTCTTCTAAATAGGGTGTGTGTGTGTGTGTGTGTATGTGTGTGTGTGTGTGCGTGTGTGTGTGTATGTATGTGTATGAAATAACAATTGTAGTTTCTAACAGCAAAGATAATAACAGAAATGGTGATACATACGCCATTAAATGAGGTGGTTGTCTTACAAGGATATTTTTTTTTAAAAGATTTAAATTATTTAATTGGAGAGAAAGAGAGCATGAGTGGTGCTGAGGGATAGAGGCAGAGGGAGAAGCAGACTCCTTTCTGAGCAGGGAACCTGATGGTCTCGATCCAGGACCCAGGGATCATTACCTAAGCTGAAGGCAGATGCTTAACTGACTGAGCCACCCAGGCACCCCATGTCCTACAAGGTATTTTTGTACATCTGAGATTTGCTTCAAAAATCTGGGAAAGTTACAAAAGTCAGAGAATTGGGGTATTTTGCTATTGTTGCTGGTTGCATGTGCCTAAGGGCCAGGCACACTCTTTAAGAGGACAGAAACCATAGAATGTTGACTGACTTTTTCTTTCTTTCTTTTTCTTTTATTCTATGGACTTTTGGTGATATAATTGGTCTTTATTTATTACTATTATTATTTTCTTGCCCCAGTTTCCTTTAAACTAGAATCTCTTGGCACCTGGGTGACTCAGTTGTTAAGAGTCTGCCTTCAGCTCAGGTCATGATCCCAGGATCCTGGGATCCAGCCCCACATCTGGCTCCCTGCTCAGCAGGAAGGCTGCTTTTCCTTCTCTTGCTCACCCTGCTTGTGTTTCCTCTCTAGCTATCTCTGACTGTCAAATAAATAAAATTTTGAGAAAAAAAAAACAAAAACAAAAAAACCCAAAATCTCTTCTTTTGGGGACAGGGCTGTCGTTATATTTCTTTCAGTATAATAAGCACAGCTGAAGTACTTAAAATGAGTTGTGTTAAATGCACACATAATTTAAAGAAGGTAAAAGGGGAAAAATGGTATTGCTACAGTTCTTTACAGTTCTTTATAGTTCTCATGCATTAAAGGGCAGAATTATTTTTAAATCTGAAAAATTAACTCTCATTACATTTGTTGTTGTCCCTGATTTCCCTGTGTGTGAAATACTTTTACCTGTCTGTCTTTAGCCCAAACTATAATATAAATTAGTTATTTTCAAGTACGTTTGTTGAATCATCATTAAATCTGTACAGGTATCATATGTTCCATTTCCTTTATAAATCACAGATTTACTTTTGTTGAACATTTAGCAAGATAGTCAATAAATACTTATTAAAATGATCAAAAGAGTATGAATATTTATTAGTGACATATCAGACTGACATTGCCAGCTGCTTATACCTTTGAAGCCAGAAATACTACTCTGAGGTAAAGCCATAAAAATATTTAGATTAAAATTTCATATATATATATATATATGAAATATATATAAATGAATGGACTTTTTCATATATATGTGTATATATATATATAATCACACATGTAATTGAACTACTAAAAAAAGAAACTATGGTCTAGTCCACTTAAAAACAGACTTAGCTTTAAATGAAGCTGATTGGCTCTAAAGTCTTTTCAATATTTATATCATTGTTTTCTGAAAAAATGTTTTACCAAGAAAATGCAAACCTCAAATTATAAGCTTCTCTAGGGATTATATTGCTACAATGTGTATATCTGCCATTATCTAAAATGAATTGTGTACATGCCAAATATTTGTACATAGTTATGTGTATGTGTATATATTTCTTGTCATTTTAGATAAGAATTCAGATAGAGTTTATAACGTGTAGAAATTTTTGTGGAAATACTGAGGCACATTACAGGTCAAAGAAATGTATATGACAAACAAAATCATGTATTTTGTATATACGTGTACAGTTATATTATTTAGAACTAAAGTGACAAAGCAATATACAAACTCATCCAGAGTACTATCTCCAGATTTTCCAATTTTTAAATTGAAAGGTTAGGGTGATCAGAAATATCCGCAAATAAACCCAAAGACCAAATTTGGTTGGGTTCTTGAAGCTTTATGGTGGTGAGCTGCTGGATATTAATAATATCATTTGTCAGGGGAAAATTTAAAAACACGGATTCACTCTCAACCATGGTATCAGAAAAATACTGGCTTTTCCCTCTTTGTCCTGACCAGGCAATCAACAGCATAAAACATGAAATAACCACATTTCATTGAACAGTAGAAGTAGTTTAAGACTCTCCTACCTCAAATACAAATTTAACACGTACAGTATGACTCAGTGTTTCAGTTTTATTTTGCTATAACATACAGGCAAAAAGCATTCTGAAAAAAAGAGTAGTTCAAAAGAAAGGAAAACATTTTACGACTTGTAATATAGAACAGCTTTTCTTCTCCCTGACCACATTATGGTGTAAAAGGATTTCTTATCAAACTTTCACCATAACAAAGAAAAAGAAAGCATCTCTTACCAGAGTGGAATAAAGCCTCAACCTTGCTATAACGTTTTCTGCAGCTCTTGTTTGAAAAGACAGATCCAAAGCCGCTTTGTGCATACAACTGATCTGGCTGATCTCCAGTCCCTGCACACACACACACACACACACACAAAAACCAGTATAATTGGCTCTCAAAAAAGTGTTGTAAACATTCATCATGATGGCACTTGCATGTTGAATCTAGTCACTGTTACCCTAGTGGACTTTTTCCAAACAGGCCAATTACATTTCTACTTTCAAATCTTGCTGTTTGGTTTTCTCTATTCAATGCTGAGATTAATATCATTAAAGAAACCATGATTATCAGTGTCCGCTCTACTGCCATGTCAAGACCTTTGGGTTTTGAAAGTATGGTTCAGACTTGACAAAATAAACCAAGATGACGTTGTCTGATAGATTTACTTGGTACCTATATGTCTTTATTTTTAAAGTTGACAATATGTGGTCCATTATTTACATGTGAATGAGATACCAGTATTTTTAAGTCTCTTTCATTCACTATTTGATAAAAGTCAAGTGAACATTCCACGTCTCAACTTTGCACAGAAGCCACATCAATAATGCTTACAATATACCCTAGAGTCTGAGACCAACTGTGCTGCATTTCTAAGTCATGTTAAATATTCCACTGTTCCTTTGCCCAGACCTTCAAAGGCGCCCAGACTCAATTATATCCTTTTTAATTTTTATGGGACCAATGAAGGCATCACACTATCTGGGCTTTTCCCTTATTTTTAAACATTCAATTTTTATGAGAGCATTAAATGATTATGAGTGGCATATTACTACTACCAAGAAAAATGTGAACATTAGATCAAAAAAGTAAGCCTCAATGAAAAATGCACTCTTAAATTATACTACTTCTCATAACCATTTCAGCAATATGTTGATCTTACAGCTACACAAGAGCATAATCTTTGCCTTTCTTCCCATGTGTGTAAAGCCTAGTTATCAGCAATGCCACCATTAAAAAAAAAAAAAAAAAAGATGAATTAACTGTGTAGAAGGATTCTGGAATGGGTTTGCATTTTTATAATTGATAGTTTATTTTTCATTATACAAATTAAACAAGTACAACAAAACAGTCTAGGAATATATAAATCATGATTATATCAATCCCTAAAAATGACAAATCATGACAATTTGTAAGATATGTCTCCTAGAACCAGTAAAATTTTAGATACCCTACAAGGGTAAAACTCTATGTATTGCTGAGTCTCATTAAGTAGCATCTTTAAATCAAAGGAAGCTAAAAGTGTGAATGCTGAACATCACTCGTATTTGTAGATATCAGTACCATTTAAAGATTTTGATTATTTCAGATTACTACAGACAGATATACTACTCTTTGAGCACAGATGACTAATGTTATCATTATGCTACTTACAGATGCAGGGTGTGGAGGAAGACGCCCTATATACTGTTCTCTTTAAGGTTTGTATCAGTGAACTACTAGCTTAATATAACATTTGCCTTTATAAAACTTTCCACTAACATTTCATTTAATTCTTTCATTCAGAATTGTGAAGAGGGCATGACTATTCTCCATTTTACACATGAGAAAAATAAGGCTCAGGAAGGAGTAATCTGATAAATTACAACAGTAAATTCTTAAGGTAGTGCCTTCTGATGCTGTTCAACTATGTCTTAAAAGTATTGCTTCAAAAGCAATATATCTAAGATTTTTTTAAAAAAAGTTTGTGTGAGGGGAGCCTGGATGGCTCAGTGGGTTAAGCCTCTGCCTTCGGCTCAGGTCATGATCTCAAGGTACTGGGATCGAGCCCCGCATTGGGCTCTCTGCTGGGTGGGGAGCCTGCTTCCCCCTCCCTCTCTGCCTGCCTCGCTGCCTACTTGTGATCTCTCTCTTTGTCTAATAAATAAATAAAATCTTAAAAAAAAATAAAGCTTATGTGAGTTAGCTTGCTTATTGGAAATGGGAACAAATATTTAAAGAATTATTATCATGTAATTGCAGCTGTGATACATTGAGGAACCTAACCAAGATGATTCTGGGCACAATGATTTTGGAAATGATTTGCAAATGAACTTCAAAAAGAATTTTTTTATGATTTTCTTTTAAACATTTTTTTAAAATTTAAGAATGATGTATCAAGTATATAGGTCATACATACTTTGTTAAATTCTTAGGATTAGTGGTGCACAAGATAAATATCTTCTCTTGTTATTTTCAATCTTTCTAGTTACAATGGATGGGATTACTTTACATTTTCTCCCTGAGAAAATAATAATCACCGTATAGGAGTTTCCAACTCATCCAGACCGCCCCAACTATCTATCATACTCCTTTGAACTTTACCCATGAACTTTTTCAGATGTTCAGGGAACTTTTTTGTGCTAATTCCTCTCATTCACATCAGATTACTCCCTCTTACTGAATCATTCTCTGCAGTTTAAAATTCTGCTTTAATATTTCCCTGTATTTAAAGATAAAACCTTCCCACTACCGCCACTTCTTTTCTCTTATTACCATATTTCTTTATTGAAAAAGATTTTAAAAGTTCTACTTTCTCACTTTCCAATTCCTTCCCAACTACATCTCATAGAGGGTCTATCAAGCCATTAAAATAAATCCCATCTTACCCAATCCATCAGTGGTGTCAACTCAGTCAACTAATTCCTTCTTAAAACATCCTTCTCTTGTCTTTTATGATGCTACCTTCTTGTGATGTTTCCCTAACCTGCAGACCCTTCCATTGCCAGGTTCATTCACTGGTTTCTCTTCTGTCTGTATAATGATTGGATTTAACCTGGACTCTCAAATTTATGTTCCCTGTAGACGTTCTTATCTAGATCTATGGTTTTAAGTAATATCTATCCTTCTGACTACCAAATATACAACTACAGCCTGACCTCTCCACTGTTCTCCAAGTGGGATACTCCATCTGCTTACTGATCTCAATTCTTGGCTCTCTAACAGTCATTTTAAAATTCAAACATGAATGAAACAGAGCAATTGGTTCTGCCATGTCTTTGCAAATCTCACCTTTTCCTAGTCTTTCTTATTTTAGTACAATTCGCCATTTAAGCTAAAAAGCAAAGGGGTTTTTTAATTTTATTTTTTATTAATTAAAAATGTATAACATAAGGCTTACTATCTCAGCTATTTCAGAGTGTACAGTTCTGCAGTGTTAAGTATATTCACACTATTCTGCCTCCATCTTCAGAATGTTTTCATCTTGCAAAACTGAAACTCTATACCCATTAAACAACTCCCCAATAGCAATGATCTACTATTTATACAATGATACAGATGAATCTCAAAGTAATAATACTTAGTGAAAGAAGCTATACAACATGAGTACATACTGTTTGATTTCACTCATATATAAAATTCCAAAAATGCAAACTAATTTATGGTGACAGAAAGCAGATTAGTTGTTGCCTGGAGACTAGAAAAGGGGGTGGTTGAGCTGGTATGAGGGACAGCCAAGGATTATAAGGAAACTCTTGTGGATAAAAGTTCATTATCCTGATTAGCTCAATTATTTCATGAATGTATGTATACGTCAAAAGTAATAAAATTGTATGCTTTAAATATGTACAGTTCAATTTATGTCAATTTTACTGAGATGATAACGTTTATAATAAGCTTATAAATAAAACTCCTAAAATTAATTAGAACATGATTGTCAATCTAATGCTTAAAGTAAAAAATATTTGTAGGCATTTCACAAAAGAGGATATCCAAATGGCCAATACCATATGAAAGAGTGCTCAACATTATTTCTTATCAGAGAAATGCATACTCACCATATCGAGTAAAATATCTAAAATATTATTTCAATATTTTGGGGAGAATACAGAGCAAGTGGAACTCTTATATGCTTAAAGTTCAGCAAATTGGCACCAGGAATTTGAAAAACTAGTAGTATATACTGAAGCTGAAAATATTCTTACCCTATGACCCAACAACTACACTCCTGGTTTTACTGCATCATGGCATATACATATGGCATCAAAAGGTGTTCCTTAAATTGTTATAGTTTCTGCATAAGCAACTGTCCCTTCTTCAGCCAACACTTCTGCTCCCATACCACCCTGGAGGTGTTGTAAACAGTGCAGATGTTCAGAAATTCTAGTCCAAGTGATCAAAACCTAAGACAGCAGAAGTGTTTCTGGAAAAGTATGAGCAAAATGAGGTAAATCTGCACCTACTCAGACCCAGAGCTGAAAATCTGGAAACTTCCAAAGTCCATCAGCAATAGCCAAAAACTAAAAACTATCAAAATGTCCAGCAGTAAAATACATTTTGGAATATTAAAAGAACATGATAAAATACATCAATGAGAAGTAAAAACTGTTGTTATACATAATACAGGTGAGCCTCTCAAGCATAATGTTAAGAAAAGATATTATACACAAATAATGTATTTTGTACAATCCCATTTATATTGTCTTCAAAAATGGTCAAAACTAACTTATGATAATAGATGTCAGTTTACTGACTACTTATTATTATTGGGGTTAATTGAGGATAATGACTAGGAAGAGGCACAAAATAATTTCCTGAGATATCACTAATATTTTCTTTCTGTTAAGGTTATATTTACATATGGGATATGTTCCCTGTGAAAATTCACTGAGTTATTCACATAAGAGTTTGTACATTTCTGGATATGCTTCAGTATAACTTTTCACATGTATTTGTGTGTGTGTGTGTGTGTGTGTGTGTGTGTGTGTGTGTGTGTGTATACTCAGCATATACATATGTATAAAGATGTAATAAAATAATTATGATATAGGTTCTAAAGAACAGATTTAAAATGTTTGTGGAAATGTAGTGCTAAGGCAATATTACATTTTATCCTGATAATGAAAATAAATCATATGGAAGCTAAGGTTCAAATATTCCAGTAGGAAAGTAACCATTTGAATAATTACCTATCCCACGGAGGTTGCTTCAGATGACATTGTCAAGAGAAATAATACATTTATTTTCTTAAAATAATACACCATTATAGCACAGATATTATTCTGTATTCATTTTCTATTTTCTGGTTTATGAAACTTCTTGAGGTTTTGACTTAAATAAACCTGCTTTTTTGTATAGATTTACAAAATCAGTGTCTTAACAGAAAATAAGTGAAACAACAGTATCTTACCATGTATATTATCTTACTGCTTTTTCCCTCATATTGGTAATATGAATTCTATATATAGTTTTCTATACTATCTACTGTTATATAATAGGATGAAAATCGCCATCAGGGCTTAAGTTAATCATGTAACCCATTCTTCTGATATTTATGGATGTGATTACTCATGTTGGGGGAAAATGTGGGTATCACAGTGATATAGAAATAGGCTTGAAAATATCTCATTTTCTGAAAGTTATATATTGGTGCCATGCCTCCTTTTCCTCATCTATGAAAGGAAATGGTAACAATCAAATTCCTGACTGTGAAAAGACCATAAGATAATGAAGATGAGGTGTCTAGAATAGACCTTTATACTTTGTCAATGGAAGCATTATATGTGAACATATAAAATATGTTATAATCTAAATACTTATTACCACATCAAACACTGATAACAAGATGAGTTTTGGCCATCCATCAGTAGTGTTTTCCATAAAAGAAAATTTTGGAATATAATGATATGAAACGAATAAAAGATGAATAATGCCAAGGAGAAGAACTATTGTAGGATACTGGCCCTATGGTAAAAAACAGTGCCCTTTTTCTGAATGAACAGAATTCTGTTTATATAACTGATGATTATGATGAGCACTTTGGTCTGAGTAAAAAATGATGACCAGAAATACCTTGGCAATAACTTAAAGTAACAAAAGGTGCCTAAACAAACTTATAAAAGCTTAAACATTATTATTTACTACTAATTAAAATAATTACATGCATAAACATCAGTTATATTTTAAAAAAGAAACAAATTTTAACAGAATTGCTTTCTTTTTTTTTTTTTAAAGATTTTATTTATTTATTTGACAGAGAGAGATCACAAGTAGACGGAGAGGAAGGCAGAGAGAGAGAGAGAGGGAAGCAGGCTTCTTGCTGAGCAGAGAGCCCGATGTGGGACTCGATCCCAGGACCCTGAGATCATGACCTGAGCCGAAGGCAGCGGCTTCACCCACTGAGCCACCCAGTCGCCCCGACAGAATTGCTTTCAATAAGAAGCCTGTGGATTGATCAGAATCTGATCTTATTGTAACTTCTATTGTTTGGGTAGACTTACAGTCTCCCTTGATAGTTATCTAGGGAAAAAATAAAGCTATTTAAATAGTCAAAAGTAAACACAAAAGAGGGAGGAGAAAGGGGTGCCTAGGTGGGTTAGTTAGATAAGCATTGGACTCTTGGTTTCAGCTCAGGTCATGATCTCCGGGTTCTGAGGTGGAACCTACATAGGGCTCCAGGCTCAGCAGGGAGTTGGAAATTCTCTCTCTCTCTATCTGTCTCTCTCCCTTTGCCCCTCCCCACACTTGCACAAACACACACACACACACACACACACTCAAATAAATAAATTTTTAAAAGAGAGAGAGAGAGAGGGAGAAGAAAGACATTAGAGAAACAAAAGCAATGAAAAGAAAGAAGAGAAAAATTTTTTAAAATCCTATTGAAAGTCATATCTTTACACACATTTTTTGCCATGACATGCATATTATGTTAACTAACTTCGTATTTCAGAGTTTGATTGCTTGTGTATGACTGATTTTCTCAAATGTAAGAATCAATTAACATTTTTACCTTTCCTAAGAGCAAAATAGTTTTTGCGATTTTTCAATATGATTTTTTAAATGGCTGGATTCTGTCAGAAAGATGATCAATGACTTGCTGGAGATGGAGGCAGAGGAGTGGGTACAGAGACACTGACCAAAAAGAACACTGTTTAAGAGAAGAAATTTCCATGTGGTGCCCTGATGGTAGTTACATGGTTGCATGAATTTAACAAAGTGCATTGCATATATTGAAATCTGTACCTGAAATGGATACATTTTATTGTTTGTAAAGCATATCTCAATAAAATGTATTAATAGTAAGAAAAATTAAAAGGATCAAGCCTCCCCACCACACCCCCCAACAGTAAGAGAATTTGAATTTCAGATAGGCCACAGCAGTGCACAACTCCAAAAGATCACTATTCATAAATGTAATGGTACTCCTGGAGTTATTCAGCAAAGACTCACATGCCATGTCTTATTCTTCCATATATCATCTCTAACGTCACCTTCTCTGTGAAACGTTTATCAAATGCACACTCTCTCCCCTTTTTCTCATCTGCACAGATTTTACAACTTAGTAAAAATTAAATATGTACAAAACTGTACTTACATAAAAAGCTTATGATAATGATCTTTTAATGGGATATAATAAACTTCATAATAAACAAACTGGTCTTCATGTTAGTTTTTAAACATTTTAAACAAACACATAAAAATAAGATATAACGACAGTGACTATCACTATAAAACATTAAACATAAAATATTAAAAAGTGGCATGCAACATGATGGATAATGGTTAGATGAAAATTGAATTTAAATGGCAATACTCACAGTTAATGCTATTTTTCTTCCTTTTGACCCCTTTTATCTTATTTTTCTCCCATTTTCTTCTTTCTTATGTTTATTTTTCCCATTATTATAGCAGCTCATATTTATTGAATTCTCTCTATATGCCAGGTGCAGGTTTGAGTGCTCCACATACTGCACAAGTTACTTTCTTTTATCTGACATATCTTCTTTATTAAGTCCATCAGCTTCCACTTTCAAAGTAATTTGTCTCCTTTATTTTAAGTTCCAGCTTGAGGTACCAACCAATAATCATAATATTCGCATTTATCATTTATAAATAAAACCTTTAGAAGATTATCACACATTGTTGTTTTCTTCTTTCCTATCAATTAATCAATTTATCTTAGCTCTTGCATTCTTCCCTCAGCATTTCTATAAAAATAAATCTTCTGTTTAGGCTGTGTGGCAGTATTATGTATTCTTGAACTCTGAGTCATTTGACATTTTTTTATAATGTCCATTTTAATTTATGACAGTTCTCCAAATTAAGCGTTCATGAAATATTTCTTCCTTATTGAACCTGAGTTTCCTCACTCAAAACTCAAATTGCTGATATAACCACTCTGTAACTCAGACTTTGATTCAGAATCTTCCCTTTCTGTGTTAATAGTTTTTTCTTTTTTTTTTTTTAAGATTTATTTACTTATTTGAGATAGATGCAGAGACCACGGGCAGGGAGAGGTTTAGAAGGAGAGGGAGAGGAACAAGCAGACCCAAGGCTTGATCCCAGGACCCTGAGATCATGACCTGAACCAAAGTTAGACACTTAACTGAATGAGCCACCCAGGCACCCCTACAATTTTCAAAGTAATCATTCACCATCTTAAGCTATTCTGCTCAATACTGTGGTCCTCTTAACTAATATTTTGGAGATATTGTGTTATGAAAAGAAAGGTAACCCAGAAAAGCCCATCAGATATTAAGAAGAAAAGTTGGGGGAAGACACCACCTGACTTCAAGACTACCTTGAAGCTACAGTAATCAAGGCAGGGTGGTATTGGTGAAAGAGTAGACAAACAGATCAATGGAACAGAAGAGTGATCTCAAAGAGATGAACATAAATGTGGTCAAGTGATCTTCAACAAAGGTAAAAAGACAATCCAGTGAAGCTTAAGCAAATGGTCCTGGAACAACTGGACATCCACAAGCAAAAAATGAATTTAGACGCAGATTTTACACGCTTCACAAACTTTAACTCAAAACAGATGACAGACTTAAATGTAAAACACAGATTATAAAAGTCCCAGAAAATAATGTAGAGAAAACTTGGATGACATTGAGTATAGTGATGACTTTTTACATATACCACCAAGGTACGATCCATGAAAGAAATAATTGATAAGACGGATTTCATTAAAATTAGAATTTCTACTCTGTAAAAGAAAATGGCAAGACAATTAGAAGATAAGCCATGGATTAAGAGAAAATATTTGCAAAATATATATCTGATACAGGACTATTCTGGAAAATTCATGGAGACAGCCAAATTATAGAGATAGTAAATGATAAATGGTTGGGGGAAGGGAGGAAGGATGAATAGGCAAAGCACAGAGGATTTGGGGGGAAATAAAAATACTTTGTACACTATCATAATGATGGCTACATATCATTATACATTTGTCCAAACCAAAAAAATGTACAACATCAAGAGTGCACCATAATATAAACTAAGGACTTCCAGTGAAGGTTTAGCAATTGTAACAAATGTACAACTCTATTGGTTGTACTCTATTGATAATGGAAGAGGCTATGCATGTGTGGGGATACGGATTATATGGGAAATTTCCATATCTTCACCTCACTTTTGCTGTGAACCTAAAACTGCTGTAGAAAAAATGAACAAACAAATCTTAATTTAAAAGCATAACAGAAAACAGCAGAATAAACCCATTTAAGTTAATGTGCACAACTTTAAATGATAGAGCTTGATGAATTTTTACAAAGTTAACACATTTGTTGAGCCAGTCTTTTAACAAATTGAATTATAGAATATTTCCAGGAGCATGAAAGCCTGCCTTATGGTCCCTACAGGCATCTTTCCTCCCCCCACCATCCTACAGTAACCAGTCTTCTCACTTCTGTCACCATGAGACTAATTGGGTTGCTATTTAAATTTTTGATAATGGAACAACATTATATATTATTTTATATCTGATTTCTTTTGCAGAGCATTTTGAATACAAATTTAGTACTCCTGTTCACATAGCAGCTGTAGCTGTGCTTGATCACTTGATTTTGTATCCTATTATATAGAATGATTAAACCCTATTGAATTTATCCATTCCAAATTTGAAGAAAATACCAAATATTATTGGTATTAATAATTATTTTGCTTTTATTGCTTAATGAATATGGGGAGAATAAAAATGATTTGGAACTATATAAAAGTGATATTGGTACAATACTTTATGTGCTAAGTATCACTGAGTTGTACACTTTAAAATAGCTAATTTATGTTATGTGAATTTCACCTCAAAAAAAAGGTATTGGGGGCACCTGGGTGGCTCAGTGGGTTAAGCTGCTGCCTTCAGCTCAGGTCATGATCTCAGGGTCCTGGGATCGAGTCCCGCATCGGGCTCTCTGCTCAGCAGGGAGCCTGCTTCCCTCTCTCTCTCTCTCTCTCTGCTTGCCTCTCTGCCTACTTGTGATCTGTCCCTGTCAAATAAATAAATAAATAAAATCTTTTAAAAAAAAAGTATTGTGTCACTTTGACCTTCAATCACATTTTTTTAGCCTACATATATTATAGGATATTCATATGTTCTGTTTTAATAGACATTGCCAAGTTTTCAAGGTGGTAATGCCAATTTACTATATTCACTGTAAGTGAGACTGCTAGTTTCTCTACCTCTTTGCCAACATTGTTTTCCCCCCTGTACTCATCGTGGTTTTAATCTGCATTTCCCTGAACATGAATGATGCTGGGCCCCTGTACATGAGCGTATAGTCTATTTAGGTGGCTACTTAAGTGAAGCACCTATAATAGGTGGCTATTTAAGTGAAGCACCTAATTTTTCATTAGGCAGCTTTATTTTATTAGGTTGCCTCTTCTTGCTGATTTGTAGGAATTCCTTGTGTATTTTGGACAAAAATTCCTCATCATATAAAAATGTTCTCTGGCATTTATTGAAATTGTCAAAATATACTCTCATTCTGTCACTTGATTTTTTTTTTTTACTCTCCTGTGAACAGAAGTTCTTCCAGTATAGTTCAATTTACCATTTTTTTTCTTTATAGTTAATGTTTTTGAGACTTGCTAACATAAATTTGTCTGCCACGAAGTCATGAATATTGTTTATATTTACCTTCAAGAAGTTTTGTTGTATTACCTTTTACCTTTGAGTCTAAGATCTCCTTCAGTTAATTATTCTATACTAGGTGAAGTAGTGATCAAGCTTCTTTTTTTTTCTTTTTAGTTTCCTTTCCATTTCTGGTGTGTATGTATATACACACATTAATTTTTATCTAAATATAATCATATTGCAATATATTGCAAGAGATTGCAATTGCAATTACATATAATGCAAGAGAAGATATTTGCATGTGTATTCCCACCCACACATATATTTGGCAAAAATCGAAAGAACTGTCCTTTTTTTTTTTTTTTTTACTACATTTAGTGCCATATTTTTCATATATCTGATGATCATATAAAGAAGGTGGGTCATCTGTCTGTCTCATTTAGTTCCTTTAGAGACAATAGTCCTTTCCCTTGGACTTCTTTTAAAGATTTTCTCTTGTGTTTGGTTTTCAGCAGTTTTATTATGAAGTGCCTAGGCTTTCTTTGCATTTGATATTTTTACATCTTCTTCAATCATTGGTATCATATCTTTTGTCAGATTAGAAATATTATTGGTCAGTATCTCTTTGAATCTTGCTTCTGGCTCTTCTCTCTTTCTAGGACTTTAATTAAATGTAAAGATGACAGCATCTTTTTTTGTCTTTGCTCTTCAAGATACTCTTTGCTTAATTCAATAGATCTGCTTTAAAAGATTAGACAGTAATCCTCTCTTCTACAATGTCAATCTTCCTTTATACCCACCTATTGAAACCTTTATTCGGTTATCAAAATTTCCAGTTCTAGGATTTTTTTCACATTACATGCACACACACACACGCACACACACTTTTAACTACAGTTCTGTGTTGAAATGTTCTATTCTATTCTATTTTTGGATTGATTAATTATATTCTATTCATTTTTGGATATATTAATTATGATCATTTTAAAGTCTGTGTCTGATAAGTCTAATATCTACATAACCTGTGGGTCTATTCTGTTGCTCAATTTTCTCTTGGTTTTCAATAATTTGGGTCCTATTTTCTAGTGGGATCAATTATTTTTGTTTAATTGATGGCAGACAGAAATTTATTAGGACAAATCACTAATTCAGTTGAGGCTGATCTGTTTCTTGTTTGGTTTTATGCTAGGTGGATCTCTCAGTGGGTCTGCACTGAAAGTGGGGAGGCACTATCCAGTCACTCTTCTCACTAGTTCTTGAATCCCAATTGTGGGCTTCTTAGTGCTGCGTGACTGCCAAGTTCTTGATTTTGTTTTTAAGCCCTAGGCAGCTGTTTTCTTTTAAATCAGCTCAAGTTCTTATTGTAGTATATGAGCTATTAAGACTGATATCTGTACATTTTTCTATCCTTATATGAAAGTTTGGGCAAGTTACTTAAGCACTTTAAATTTTGCCTTCTTATTCTTTACATGGGAATAAAAACAAGAGAGGGTGGTAAATGTGCTTGAATGAAAAGTGATTAATTTCTGCCATATTCCAGTACCAAATTTTCCCCCATATGAAGAGGACTTCCTTCAAAGTCATGCCCCAACACAGTTCCTTGTGTTTCCAACACCCCAGTGGTGTATATACTAATACAGTAATTGAATCACTCTTTGTGTGAGGAATGTCTATTTCAGGAAAGTTTTTGTTCCTCTGGATGAGGTTGACCCTAGTTCAATTCCTATTACCAAATATGTCTCCTTGTTAAAATACTGAAAGTTTTATTTCTTTCATGTTATTTTACTGGGAAAATAGGATTTTTTAAACCTTTTGCTCCTTTTGAAAATACAAAAACAAAAAAAATAATACACGAAAGAAGTCTCTTTCCTCATAGAGACAATGAAGTATTTCTAAACATAATTCTCTGAAAATCATATTTTAGGAAAAGAACTTCACGATAAGCATCACATAGAGGTTCTCACTCCTACCTCTGAAAGGACACTGAATATGCATCTAAATAAAATTCCAGAACCAAATAGTTTTAAAAGTGGAAAATATGCCACTGAAGTCACATATCCATGCTTGCAGGCAAAAATAGAAGACAACTGGGGCACCTGGGTGGTTCAGTCAGTTAAGCATCTATCTCTTGATTTCAGCTCAAGTTGTGATCTCATGGTTGTAAGATCAAGCCCTGTACTGGACTCTATGCTGGGTATGAAGCTTGGTTAAGATTCTCTCCCTTTGCCTCTGCCCCTCCCCACCTCGCACTTGCTTATACATGCTCTCTCTCTCTCTATCTCTAAAAAAAAAAAAAAAAAGAAAAGAAAAGAAAAGAAATAGACAAAAAAAAGACAACTTCACAAATTTAAATTTGTTTTTCAGTGGTGTATTTTATTCCTAAATTAAAATATATATAATTTTCAAATATCCAGGCGTGTTCTTATCCTTATGGGCTAGGTGTGGCATTGTTCTTTTATTCAGCACTCTGCCAGAAAGGATACTTTTTAGACATGACTAAATTTATAATAATTTGAGTTCTAGAATTTAAGAGGGTTTTGATGAATCAATATATCTTGATAAATTAAGGGATTCACAAAACAAGGGTAGAGTAACCTGTTTTAAAATTTTTATTCAGGATATGTCTATTTTAGCCAACTTCTCTTTAATATTTTTAATAAGGAAAGTCTGAGGAGGAGGCACATTTATATACACAGACAAAGGATAGTGGTATGACACTTGAGGAAAGTTAGGTGGACCAAACTAAACATGCCCATAAAATTCATAATATAAAATCTTATAGGATTCCTGTATTGTTTCAGCTCTTATGTCCTATCAGGGATCTCTGTTAGAAACTTCACAAATATCAGGTAGAATACTGGTTTCTGAACCAGCTATGTATATAGTAGATGTACATCTGGACTATATCTGTGTATATATCTAGAATATATCCACATTCATGAGAAACACCTGGGGAATATTTTCAAAATCTACAATCCTGGATCCCATTGCAGCATGACAGAGCTGGACACTCAGGGAAAGTGATCCAGGAAGTTCCTATTTCAGTCAACTTAAGTGATTACTATAGTCATCAGTTTTAGAATCCACTGCTCTAGGATATATAGAATAGATAAACCATGACAAAATTATAATTTTAGAAGAGATTCAATCTTTCATTTTTTTCTTTGAATTATTGAGTTTGATATATCATCATTTCTTTGAATAGAACTAAACTTCATAACTGGTATACTAGTTACAATACTGTAGTATTTTTTTTTCCCAATTAAGGCATATCAATTTTTGTTACTTAACTTTCATTACTTTCTTTTGCAAAGCACATAACACAGAGAATTAATGGAAGGCAACATGCAAATTAATACTTAATCCTATTGACCTGTCAGAAAAATGCATAAAAACCAGGATTAAAATGATAATTTAAAATAATAGATTTTTCTCACCGTTTCAATGAAAGTGCTTAATTTTACTTATGAATAGATTTATTTCAGCTAAGCCATGCCATAACCTGGTGGAAAGATAATGTTATTTCTGGTTTGTTGCTGTCCATTTGCTTTCAGTTCAAGATAAAAAGAATATATATGCTGGAGTTTTTTGTTTTTTTTTTTAATGTGGGAAGCTATTTTCAATATAGTTTAGCTGAAATGTCATCTTAGTTTTTAAAGGAAAAGAAAATAGCATGTTAATTTATTCAGCAAGAGAGACTTCTGGTCACAGATTTTAGACTCTAGAGTCTACAGTTGATGATAAAGCTGCCAGCAATTTCTATTTCATCCACTAAAAGAATAATGGTATCTCTAGGAAAATCAAAACATATTGCTTTAGCAGAACCTTGTTAAAAACAAAAAATGCAATAATAAATAAAATAGCAGATTTTTCTTTCCTCCTCATTCCATGTATGTTAGTCTGCAATAACCCATGTGAATATCTATTGTCGTAAACTACTTTTTTTTTTTTTTTAAAGATTTTATTTATTTATTTGACAGAGAGAGATCACAAGCAGACGGAGAGGCAGGCAGAGAGAGAGAGAGAGGGAAGCAGGCTCCCTGCTGAGCAGAGAGCCCGATGCGGGCCTCGATCCCAGGACCCTGAGATCATGACCTGAGCTGAAGGCAGCGGCTTAACCCACTGAGCCACCCAGGCGCCCGTAAACTACTTTTTTAAAGACTGCTTTTAAACTGAAAAATTTTTTATGGTTCAAGATTTAAAGTGAGAAAATCATAGACTAGGTTTCTTAAATTGTTAATACAAAACAAAAAAAAATTTTAAATACTATCAACAGCAAACAAAAAATAACTACAAAAATCACTGAGTTGAGTATTATCTTTAAAAGTAAACAATGTGTGATTAGCTACCTGAAGTGTCTTAGCAGCTACCTTAGTTTCATTTTAGAAGAACACGTATGAATATCTTTAAAAATACTTAAAATCATTACAGATTGTAAAACTAATACATCCCTCATTTTAAGTGTTTATTTTACTCCACATCCTCAGATTTTTATGGTCATCAATATCTCGATTGCCAAGTAGACATTATAATCCTTGACATCCCTACTCTGACAGCTGTCAGAAGTACAACTGGCCTTTTCCTGGGTAATTTCTGATTCCCACAGTTTCCCAGTTCACAATACAGTATCATCCCGAATCTCTCTTAACCATCCTATTGGACCATATTTGTATTTAATACTTATATACAACCATAAATCTCCATTTGGAGGTAAGAAACAGAAAGAAAACAATTATCCACTGGGTACACAATGTGTGTTCCTCACTACATGAAGTGATGACACACATATTTAATACTCCTCACAGTTCCAGAAAGCCATAATAAGAGTGTGGAAAAACCATAAATAGATACGATCTGCACACATGGAATGAATATCACAAGGTCCTTTCTGATAGGATAAAATGTAAATAGTAGAAAAATTGTGATTATATCAAAATATTGTTAATTGTATCAGGCAATTTTTTCTCTTTCTGTGAGAGCTATTTATAAAAACATTTATTATAATGTATAGAATGCTTTGGAAATGTATGCACACCCAAACCAGGCTATTTGACTTTGGCTCCAGTTTTAGAGATAGTAATGGAGTGAGGTAAGTTGTTAGATGCTATTTCCAATGACTTGATTTTTAGTTTTCTAAAAATAATATTTTCTCACACCACCACAACTTCAGCACTACATTCAATTCTTAGAGAAGAGGCATAATGTAAAGATATTTTAAAAACCTATCCCAAAATATGCATATATTTATGATCATAATAATATTACTAAAAGATGTTGTAACGATATGAGGTGATGGATGTTAACTAAATTTACTATGGTGATCATCTTGCAATACACACACTACATACACAAACATATATATCAAATCATTATGTGCCCAATTTGGACTAATACAATGTTATACATCTATGATATCTCAATAAAACTGGAAAAAATAAAATCCAATGCTGGTTACTTAAAAAAGTAAGTGTTACTATGTTAATAAAATATGTTTACTATGATTCATATCCAAAATAGAACTTCTAAAAGAATAAGATAAGGATTAAAGAAAAAATATTGACAGATGCATTCCTGTTATCATTAATGTGATAGACAAGTTTTTAAAATAGCTCCTAAGACTCCTGTACTTGTGACAGACTATATAATTGCCTTCTCTTAAGTATGGGCAGAATCTACTACAATGCTAGGAATATCACTGTTGTGATTAGGTTACAAATCAGCTGATTTTGAGTTAATCAAAAAGGAAGACTATATTAGGTGGGTCTGACTTAATCAGATGCTCTTTTAAAGTGTCAGAGAGACTGCTGGTTTTCTGGAGAAAGCAAAAAGCCACGTTGTAAACTGCCATGGAAAGGAAATGCAGCAACCTCTAGAAAGTGAGTCTCTGGACAACATTTGACAAGAAAATAAGGACCTCACTCATACAGTCACAGAAAGTGAAATCTGCCAAGAACCAATTATGTTTGAAGAAGACACCAACCCCCACGTGAAAACCACCTGTTTTCCTCAGTGTTTGCCAGAGCAGATGAGTCTGTGTGTGTGTGTGTGTGTTTCCACATGTGGGCCTGAATAAACCTAACTTGAGTTAAGAAATATCTACAGCCTCACCCACAGAAATAAATCTCCTTTCCTTCTGTTCTCTCCTCTACTCGCATCCCAGACGCAAAAAAAAAAAAAAAAAAAAAAAAGGAAACTGATGCTCAGAGAGATTAGCAATTTATCTGAATAAAGAATATATTATACCCTCTATTGTATTATATGAAAAACATATCTTCAGTAGCTTCTTATTTTTAAATGTTTATTCCCTATATTTTATGGTATTCACAATTCATTATTTAGTGAGATATTGACCTTGTACTGATTTTGAAGACTGGTAACTCAAGTTTTCAAAACATCAAACATCTTCAGCAGTAAAGCAACTGAGTTTGTATGAAATACAACTGGTCTCTAAATACTTTCACCTCCTACGCAGGACTCCGAGTAGGAGACCAGGTAAACTCTACCCTCTATTGAGCCTATGCTGCCTAATTCAGTAGATCAACATTTTTAGATTTATGGAAGCTAGAAGAGCAAAAATACACTGACATTGTAGGAGGTAGGTAAACTGTTATGTTTAAAAACTAAATAGAGGAGAAGGCAAGATGGCATAGGCGTAGGAAACTGAAATATCATTAGGTCCCAGGAGTTCAGCTAGATAGTTATCAAGCCATTCCAAACACCTACAAACTCAATAGGAGATAGAAGAGAAGAAGAGCAATAATTCCAGGAACAGAAAATCAACCACTTTCTGGAAGGTAGGATGTGTGGAGAAGTGAATCCGAAGCAAGGGGAACATAGAATGTGGGGGGAAGTGCCAGCTCCTGATTAGCAGTGGAGGAGCAGAGCACAACATTAGAACTTTTAGGAGTCTGCTTCACTGAGGGATGTCGCTCCAGAGGCTAAACGGGGGTGGGGCCCTAGTGGAGACAGTGTGGTCTCAGAATCTGCAGAGTCACAAAAAGAGCAGGGGTGTTTGAGTGCAACAGACCTACCAGGTATTGGACCTGGGAATCCGGCTACAGAGATGGAGCTGAGCAGTGTGCTCTCAGCTCGGGGTTACTTTAAACTGAGATGTGAGGCACAGTTGGACCACTGCTATTCAAGCAGGGACCCCACAAGTAGCAGAACCGGGGAGACTCTTTCCTTTCTCCTATGGGAGGATTGGTATGGAAATGCACAACAAGAATCTGCTGAAATTGGAGACTCCAAATGGGGCTGTGCACCAGAGATAGAAATGCTCAGTCACAGGCTGGGTGATCACAGAGCACAGCCAGAACCAGGGAGACGGGAGGGATTGACTGCTTTCCTCTGAGGTAGCACTAAGGAGTGGGGCCCCAAGCTCTTGGCTCCTCTGGGCCGGAGATTGGGAGGCCACCATTATCATTCCCTTCCTTCAAAGCTCTATGGAAAGCATTCAGGGAAAAAAAGCTCCCATGAGCGAACCTGAGCAGATTAATTAGCCTGGACCCTGGCAAGGGCAGCGAAATTCTGCCTTGGGGAAGTACATTTCAGAATTACTGCAACAAGTGCCTCCCTCAGAAGATCAGCAAGAACTTCCAGCCAAGACCAAGTTCATCATTAATAAGAACTGAAGACCTCCAGGATTAGGGGAAAGCAACATATAGAATTCATGGCTTTTCCCCCATGATTCTTTAGTCTTGCAAAGTTAAAATTGTTTTTAATTTTATTTTTTTTTATTTTTTTTTTAAGATTTTATTTATTTATTTGACAGAGAGAGATCACAAGTAGACAGAAAGGCAGGCAGAGAGAGAGAGAGAGAGAGAGGGAAGCAGGCTCCCTGCTGAGCAGAGAGCCTGATGCGGGACTTGATCCCAGGACCCTGAGATCATGACCTGAGCCGAAACAGCGGCTTAACCCACTGAGCCACCCAGGCGGCCTAATTTTATTTTTTCTTATTCTATTTTTTAACTTTTCCTCTTTCTTTTTTTAAAGTTTTTTTTTAACTATTTTATCTTACTAATACATTTAAAATTTTCTTTTAAAATTTTCATTCTTACAGTCATATTTTATCTGTACATTGTATTTAACCTTTTTGTACACATGTAGGTTTTTTTTCTAGATTTTATTTATTTATTTGACATAAAGAGAGAGATCACAAGTAGACAGAGAGACAGGCAGAGAGAGTGGGAAGAAGCAGGCTCCTCACTGAGCAGAGAGCCTGATGCAGGGCTTGACCCCAGGACCCTGAGATCATGACCTGGGCCAAAGGGAGAGGCTTAACCCACTGAGCCACCCAGGTGCCCGTATAATTCTTTTTTTCTTTAAAATTTTGGATGCAATTTCTTCTAATAGATCAAAATATACCCTAAATCTAGCACATGACTTTGTTCTAGTCTCCAACCTGATCACATTAATTCCTCTATATTTTTCTTTTTCCAAACAACTTGTCTTATCAATTCCTTTTTTAGAATCTTCTTCAATTTTCATATGTACAGCCATATTCCATCCCTTGATTGTGTTTACCCTTATTTGTGTGTAAATATATACGTTTTTCTTTCTTTAAAATTCTGAGGGGTAGTTTCTTCTAAGAGACCAGAATACACCCAAAATCAAGTGGGTGGCTCTGTTTATTCACCAGTCTAATAGGTTTGTTTGTTTGCTCATTTTATTTCATTGTCCCCTTTCCTACTCCCCCCCAGTATTGGGTCTCTTCTGATCTGCTTAACATATATTCTTATGGGGTCTTTGCCACCCTTTTAGTATTTTGTTCTCTCATTCATCTGTTCTTATCTGGATAAAATGGCAAGGTGGAAAAATTCACCTCAAAAAAACCCCCAAAACAAACAAACAAACAAACTTTAGGAGGCAGTACTGAAGGCTAGGGACCTAATCAATATAGACATTGGTAATATGTCAGAACTAGAGTTCAGAATGACAATTATAAAGGTGCTAGTGGGGCTCAAAGAGGGCATGGAAGATATTAGAGAATCCCTTTCTGGAGAAATAAAAGCCCTATTGGAGAAATAAAAGAACTAAAATCTAACCAAGTTGAAATAAAGAAAGCTATTAATGAGGTGCAATAAAAAAAAATGGAGGCTCTTACTGCTAGGATAAATGAGGCAGGAGAGAGAATTAGTGATACAGAAAACCAAGTGATGGAGAGTAAAGAAGCTGAGCAAAAGAGAGACAAACAACTACTGGACCACGACGGGAGAATTCAAGACATAAGAGCACTAAATGAGAAAAAAATACAGCCAAGAATACTATATCCAGCTAGGCTATCACTGAAAATAGAAGGAAAGATAAAAAGCTTCCAGGACAAACAATAATTAAAGAATTTGCAAACACCAAACCAGCCCTACAGGAAATATTTGAAAGGGGTCCTCTAAGCAAAGAGAAACCCTAAAAGTAATAGACCAGAAAGGAACAGAAACAATATACAGTAACAGTCACCTTACAGGCAATACAATGACACTAAATTCATATCTTTCAGTAGTTACCCTGAATGTAAATGTGCTAAATGCCCCAATCAAAAGACACAGGGTATCAGAATGGATAAAAAAAACAAGACCCATCAATATGCTGCCTACAAGAAACTCATTTTAAATAGACCCAAAGACACCTCCAGATTTAAAGTGAGGAGGTGGAAAACAATTTACCATGTTAACGGAGATCAAAAGAAAGCAGGCGTGGCAATCCTTAGATCAGATAAATTAGATTTTAAGCCAAAGACCATAATAAGAAATGAGGAAGGATACTATATCATACTCAAAGGGTCTGTCCAACAAGAAGATCTAACAATTTTAAATATCTATGCCCCTAACATGGGAGCAGCCAATTATATAAACCAACTAAGAACAAAATCAAAGAAACACAACCACAATAATACAATAATAGTGGGGACTTTAACAGCACCCTCACTGTAATGGACTGATCATCCAAGCAAAAGATCAACAAGGAAATAAAGGTTTTAAGTGACACACTGGACTAGATGGACATCATAGATATATTCAGAACATTCCATCCCAAAGCAACAGAATACACATTCTTCTCTAGTGCACATGGAACATTCTCCAGAATAGATCACATCCTGGGTCACAAATCAGGTCTCAACTGGTACCAAAAGATTGCGATCATTCCCTGCATATTTTCAGACCACAATGCTCTGAAGGTGGAACTCAATCACAAGAGGAAAGTTGGAAAGAATTCAAATACATGGAGGCTAAAGAGCATCCTACTAAATAAAGAATAAATGGGTCAACCAGGAAATTAAAGAAGAATTGAAAAAATTATGGAAACAAATGAAAATGAAAACACAACTGTTCAAAATCTTTGTGACACAGCAAAGGCGGTCCTGAGAGGAAAGTATATAGCAATACAAGCCTTTCTCAAGAAAGAAGAAAGGTTCTTTCTTAACTTAACCCTACACCTAAAGAAGCTGGAGAAAGAATGGCAAAGAAAGCCTAAACCCAGCAGGAGAAGAGAAATCATAAAGATCAGAGCAGAAGTCAATGAAATAGAAAACAAAAGAAAAGCAGAACAAATTAATGAAACTAGGAGCTGGTTCTTGGAAAGAATTAATAAGATTGATAAACCCCTGGCCAGACTTATCAAAAAGAAAAGAGAAAGGACCCAAATTAATATAATCATGAATGAAAGAGAAGAGATGACAATTAATACCCAAGAAATACAAACAATTATAAGAACATATGATGAGCAACTATACGCCAGCAAATATGACAATCTGGAAGAAATGGATGCATCCCTGGAGACATATGAACTACCAAAACTGAACCAGGAAGAAATAGGAAACCTGAACAGACCCATAAACAGTAAGGAGTTTGAAGCAGTCATCAAAAATCTCCCAAAAAACAGGAGTCCAGCGCCAGACGGCTTCCCAGGGGAATTCTACCAAACATTTAAAGAAGAATTAGTACCTATTGTCCTGAAACTGTTCCAAAAAATAAAATGGAAGGAAAACTTCCAAACTCATTTTTGAGGCCAGCATTACCTTGGTCCCCAAACCAGACAAAAACCCCATCAAAGAGGAGAATTACAGACCAATATCCTTGATGAAAATGGATGCAAAAATTCTCACCAAAATACTAACCAATAGGATCCAACAGTACCTTAAAAGGATTATGCACTATGACCAAGCGGGATTTATTCCTGGGCTGCAAGTTTGGTTCAAAATCTGCAAATCAATCAATGTGATATACTACATTAATAAAAGAAAGAACAAGAACCATATGTTACTCTCAATAGCACCTGAAAAAGCATTTGGCAAAGTACAGCATCCTTTCTTGATCAAAACTCCTCAGAATGTAGGATAGAGAGTACATACCTCAATATCATCAAACCATCTATGAAAAACCCATAGCGAATATCATTCTCAATGGGGAAAAACTAAGAACTTTTCGCCTAAGGTCGGGTACATGGCAGGGATGTCCACGATCACCACTGCTATTCAACATAGTACTAGAAGTCCTAGCCTCAGCAATTAGACAACAAAAAGAAATAAAAGACCTCTGAATCTGCAAGGAAGAAGTAAAAATCTCACTCTTTGCAGATGATATGAAACTATATGTTGAAAACTCAAAAGACCATTCCAAAACTGCTAGAATTCATATAGGAATTCAGTAAAGTGTCAGGATATAAAATCATTGCACAGAAATCAGTTGCTTCTATACACCAACAGCAAGACAGAAGAAAGAGAAATAAAGGAGTCAATCCCATTTACAATTGCACACAAAACCATAATATACCTAGGAATAAACCTAACCAAAAAGACTCTGTACTCAGAAAACCATAAAGTACTCATGCAAGAAATTAAGGAAGACACAAAGAAATGGAAAAACATTCCATGATCATTGAATGAAAGAAAAAATATTGTGAAAATGTCTATGCTACCTAAAGCAATCTACACATTTAATGCAATTCCTATCAAAATACCATCCATTTTTTGTCAAAGAAATGGAATAAATAATCATAAAAATTATATGGAACCAGAAAAGACCCCAAATAGCCAGAGGAATGTTGAAAAATAAAGCCAAGTTTGGTGCCATCACAACTCTAGACTTCAAGCTCTATTACAAAACTGTAATCATCAAGACAGTATGGTACTGGCACTAAAACAGTAGACACATAGATCAATGGAACAGAATAGAGAGCCCAATATGTTTATAAAAAATTTAAAAAATAAATAAATAAATAAATAAAGAGAGAGCCAAGAAAAGGATCCTCAACTGTATGGTCAACTACTCTTCGACAAAGCAGGAAAGAACGTCCAATGGAAAAAAAAAACAACAGTCTCCTCAACAAATGGTGTTGGGAAAATTGGACAGCCACATTCAGAAGAATGAAACTGAACCATTTCCTTACACCACACACAAAAATAGACTCAAAATGGATGAGAGACCTCAATGTGGGACAGGAATCCAACAAAATCCTTGAGGAACACAGCAACCTGTTTGACCTCAGCCACAACAACTTCTCCCTAGAAACATTGACAAAGGCAAGGGAAGTAAGGGCAAAAAATGAATTATTGGGACTTTATCAAGATCAAAAACTTTTGCACAGAAAAGGAAGCAGTCAACAAAACCAAAAGTCAACTGACAGAATGGGAGAAGATATTTGCAAATGACATATCAGATAAAGGATTAATATCCAAAATCTATAAAGAACTTATGAAACTCAATGCCCAAAGAACAAATAATCCAATCAATAAATGGGCAGAAGACATGAACAGACATTTCTGCAAAGACATCCAGATGGCCAATAGACACATGAAAAAGTGCTCCACATCATTCGGCATCAGGGAAATACAAATCAAAACCACAATGAGACATCACCTCACACCAGTCAGAATAGCTAAAATTAACAAGTCAGGAAATGACAGATGTTGGTGAGGATTCAGGAAAGGGGAACCCTTCTACACTGTTGATGGAAACACAAGCTGGTACAGCTACTCTGGAAAACAGTATGGAGATTCCTCAAAAAGTTGAAAATAGAGCTACCCTATGACCCAGCAATCACACTACTAGGTATTTACCCTAAAGATACAAATGTAGTGATGCAAGGGGGGGGCGTGCACCTGAATGTTTATAGCAGCAATGTCTATAATAGCCAAACTATGGAAAGAACCTAGATATCCATCAATAGATGAGTGGATAAAGAAGATATCACACACACACACACACACACACACACACACACACACACACACACACACACAGATTGGAATACTATGCAGCCATCAAAAGAAATGAAATCTTGCCATTTGCAACAATGTGGATGGCACTAGAGGGTATATTATGCTAAGCAAAATAAGTCAATCAGAGAAAAACAACTATCATATCGTCTCTCCGATACAAAGGAATTTGAGAGGCAGGGGGGAAGTCGTGGGTGGTAGGGAAGGAAAAAATGAAACAAGATGGGCTCAGGAGGGAAACAAATTTCAGGAAACAAACTGAGGGTTGCTGGGGAGTAGGGGGTAGGGACAGTGTGGTTGGGTTACGGACATTGGGGAGGGTATGTGCTACACTGAGTGCTGTGAAATGTATAACCCTGATGATTCACAGACCCTGGGGCAAATAATACATTATATGTTAATTTTAAAAAGTTAAATAGAAAAGAATATCTTGTGAATATCACCTTTAATCAATATTTAGTGGTTCTTCTTATAGAATTCTTATTACTTTTTTTCTAAACTACCTCTATGGTCTTATGATATTTTTACACTTACAAGATTTTGTGTGTGTGTTTGTGTGTGTTCATATGCACACATGCTTGTATGAACAGGCCTTATCTTTAATAATAGAAAATAGCACATTAAGGATAGTATATAAATATGTGACTAACTTAGAAGTAAAAATCTAGCCTGTTAGGTTTTTTACTTTGAGAAATGTATTTTGTATATAGAGCATTTCAGAGTCACTTGTTTAATTCACAGCAGTTAAGCTGTTAAATCTTTTCTCCTTGCATTAAAAAAAAAATTACTAAATGTTAATATTTAACCAGGCCAGGGCAGAAATAGCATAATTCTTAATTATACTTCAATGACAATTATGTCTCACTGAGTTTTAAAATCTTGGCACATTTTTCCTGGCAATTCTCATTTCTTAAAATATAAAATATATTTTAAAATATAAAATATAAGTATTTATTATACTTCATGTCTTTTCTATGAATATAGCTCTCTGGAAAATAGTACATCTCAAAGCCACTCACTGTTTATTATGATGAATGGATGTAGATATGACAAACAGTACTAAAGTACACATTTTATTTTTCTTTGTGATTGCTTTTACAGTAAGTTCCACAATGTAGGCAGCCCAAATTAAGCATGTTTGCTAAATTTTAAAATGTCTTCTTGCCAATGATTATATGAATGACTATACTTGAACTGGTCTCAATAAACAATTCTTTTGGTGGGCCTTTATGTCTCAATACAAAGAATGCACAGCAAAATCAATAAGGCTCATGAAGTGCCCTCAGAATTCCAATAGGGACACTAATATTCATTATTTCAGGACTTCACAGAATTTCATAAATTTCTTAGTGAAATTAAAATGCACTCCTGTACAGATGGTTTAACTAAATAGGGATGGGAGGAATTATAATTTATAAATGAAATGTATTACTAAGAAAATCAATTTTGTGCTATGATAAAGACTTGACCCTCCAGTGCCATTACACAAAGTCATACAGCATGAAACTCTGTGTCAGGGAGAAGTCAGCATTCTCCTACAGTATTTCTGTCTGTAACATAAGGGAACCCCATACCAGCTGCATGCAGTATTACTTCATGAGTATCTAACTGTATTTAAATCATTTATATATTACATTTTACAAATGTGATAAGGAAATGTGTTCTTTTGCATTCACAGTTAAGAGTCGGAACAGATGGTGAAAGACTCACTTTAAACTAATATGGGCATTAAAATAACTGATATTGCATGTATTCCTTGATATAACAGAAGTTTAGTTCACTATAAAATGGGCTTGTAACTTTCTGGAATATATTAAACATAATGTGTCTTTAGCAATAGTTTTTCTAAATGAGGAAATTTGCGGTTAGAATTTACTCATAAGAATTTTTCAAACTTAAAAAAATGAAGTCATTCATTCAACAAATATTTACTGAGCGTTGTTATTTCAGACAATGTGCTTAGTATCGAGTTGCTTATAAAGATGCATGAGACATGGTCCTGCCTTGAAGATAAGATCACAATTTGGTAGAGAGAACGAGACCATAAAAAATAGTAACATATGGAACATTTGGAGCACCTCTGCAGTGACTGACTGGGTTTGCGATATTTTCATAGACTCCAGGATCTAAGTTTGCAGTTCTGGTATTTGCAACTAGTTGGCAATATAGTTTAGGTCTGGAGTCCAGCCGAAAAACTCTGCCCTTTTTTGTAGGTGTAGACTACTGAGAAGACACTAACTTATTATTCATACATTCACTATATATTTTCCATCAAAATAGCTTTAAAAAGTCAAAGAATTTAAAAAAATACAAAAGTGAGCAATCATTTGAAAAAATAAGAACACCTTTTCATATAATGAAATTCTACCTTAGTCTGATTATTTTGCTTGAGATCTTATCTTGTATATTGCCTTGCCAGGAGTAGATGATTTCTGTCATATTTTTGAAATATTTTGTACAAGGTCCATGTTCTATTCAATTTTCTATAACTCCTGGCATTCATCTGGAATTTCCCTTGCCTCCAGGTTTTTCCAAATGCTATTGCCTTCACCAAGGACACATCATCTTTAATTTCGTTGTTGGTCTTTCTCTTTGTAAGCTCCTTCCTATTCATCCACTGGGACCTGACTTAAAGATCAATTTTTAGGCGTATCTTCTCTGACCTATAAATTAAGTTAGATTCACCTGAAATATCTTCATTTATAACTTTTAGTATTCCCTTAAGAACATTAATCTTGCTTTGTTTTAATTTCTTGCTTAGTATTCATCATGCACAGCAAGAATACAAACAATCATTAGATGCTTAATGAATATAGTTAAAAAAAAAAAACAACCTATCATACACTTTCCCTCTGTGTTAAGTAAAATACTCCCTTCCTTGGCTAATTTTTTTCTGTACCAGTGTCTCCTGGGAATAAGATATTCAGACATGGACAGGTAGAAAAGATTGCAAATTTTAAGTTTTAAAATGCATACTAAAAAATGCTTTATTTAAATCAATACGTTATAATCTTTCCTGTGATTCACTAGCTATATCCAGTTCTTTATGCTATTTCAGAAATGTTGCTGTTACTTAAGAAAGCAGCACCACAGAGTTAATGAGTCTTTAATTTAGCCAGCCTTCTCTCCGGGCACTTTTTAAGTTTGTTCATCATCTTGTTTCTTCGCAGGTGTTACCATACTGTAAGACAGTATGACTTGGGAAGCAGCTTTACATAATTTTTTCCTTGATACATCATTGAAAATTTCAAGCAAAGTTTACTAGGTGATTTGGAGAATATGGGGCAGTTTAACCACATAGAATATCATTCAGGGCTGCTGCTCAGTCTTCTGCTAATCTAATGAAACTCTCTAAAGTTATAGGAAAATTGTTTACTTAAAACATTAAAGAATCATTTTGCAGTATTTAAGTAAGAAAGAATAAGCACTGGGAATAGAGAAAATTGCATCTGTACTTCTTAAAATGATTTTATATTGAAATTACTGAATATGGAAGTCATGATCATTCAAACATGTGCACCTGCTTATACTTGATTGTAACATCAGTGTTTCAAATAACCATCTATACTCTCAATATATACCTAATTCATGTGCACTGAAATTTTATTTCGATGATTGTATATTCAAATTTCTGTAGATGTTCCTGGAATGTTTATGAAAATAAGCTCCTTTAGATGTGATCCTTCAAAATTTACAAGAGCAAAATAACCCTAACCATCTAAATATATTCAGCTTTTTTCCAAATAAGTATTTACTTGTTTATTCAGTTCAATTCTTTTAAAAAAGTATATCTACAAAAATATTAAACCTAAACTAAAATTCACATAAATATTATTCCTGTTATCTAAAGAAAATAAATTAATCATTTATTAATATTAATATAATTTCACTTACATTTGGCAAACAAATTTATGACTTTGAAGTAAGATTCAGCTTACTACTCAGATATCAATAATACATTTTATTTACATAATACATTATACTTTATAAAATGCCTTCATATTCACAATATTTCATTGGATCATCTAGCAACTCTGATAGGCAGTAGAATTACCATTAAGTCTACATTACAGGTGAAAAATTCAGGCTAAAAGCTGTTAGGTAATTTACCATAAGTCAAGTAGGTAGTAAATGATGGGCATGAGGATTATTAACTCTGGGTTTTCTATATTAATGTCTGGTGCTCTTTCTACTGAAAAATACTTTCATTTCTACATGATGCTAAATCCTTAGAAATTCATATAATTTCTGTTGATTTCTATGTTTCCAAGTTGTATAATTTTCACTGATCTTCATATATTCATATGAATTAGCTATATAGCATATAATACATCAATATATTTCATATATTTTATTTACATTTTAAAAAACCACAAGGCTGGGACGTCTGGGTGGCTCAGTTGGTTAAGCAGCTGCCTTCGGCTCAGGTCATGATCCCGGCGTCCTGGGATCGAGTCCCACATCGGGCTCCTTGCTCAGCAGGGAGCCTGCTTCTCCCTCTGCCTCTGCCTGCCATTCTGTCTGCCTGTGCTTGCTCTCTCTCTCTCTCTGACAAATAAATAAAATTAAAAAACAAAACAAAACAAAACAAAAAAACCACAAGGCTTTGCTATGCCTAGGGCTTTTCAAGCTGATATAGAAGCATAGTAATACTTCCTAAATTCATTCATACAGCTATTTGATGATGATGATATTTCCCATCATTTTTTGAAGCCCCATGTGACCTAGCTGTGCTAACTCCTATTTTCTAGTTATACCATGGCATGTTTCAAATGTATATGCAGAGTTAAAAATTATTTCCTTAACTCAAAATTCATATACTTGGGGAGGAGCAAGATGGCAGAAGAGTATGAGACCTAAATATCATTGGGTCCCAGGAGTTCAGCTAGATAGTTATCAAACAATTCCAAACACCTACAAACTCAACAGGAGATAGAAGAGAAGAAGAGCAGCAATTCTAGGAACAGAAAAGTGGCCACTTTCTAGAGGGTAGGATGCTCACAGAAGTGAATCTGAGGCCATATACAGGAAGAGAGAACATGGGAGGAGGGGCCAGCTCCCAGCAAGAAGTAGAGCAGCAGAGCACAAAATCAGAACTCTTAGAAGTCTGCTCAACTGAAGAACATCATTTCAGAAGTTAAGCTGGAGGGTGGAGCCCTTGCTGAGACAGGGTGGTCTCAGGACTCACAGGATCACAAAAAGAGTTGGGTTGTCTGAGTGTGGCAGAGCTCCCAGGTATCAGAGTGGGGAAGCCAGCTACAAAGACAGAGCCAAGGATGGGGATCTTAGCTTGTAACTACCTTAAACCATGATCCGAGGCAGAGTTGAGCCACTGCTCTTCTAGAAAGACCCCACAAGTGGCAGATCTGGGGAGACCCCCTACTTTCTCCTCCAGGAGGAGTGGCGCAGGAGTGCACAGCAGGAATCTATTGGGTTTCAAGACTCCAAATGAGGCCCTGTGCCAGAGATAGAAATGCTCAGTCACAGACCAGGTGAGCATGGAGTGCAGCCAGAGACCAGGGAAACGGGAAGGATTGACAGCTTTTCTCTGGGGGTGCACTGAGGAGTGGGGCCCTGAGCTCTCAGCAACTCTGGGCTGGAGATTAGGAGGCTGCCATTTTCATTCCTGTCCTTCAAAGCTCTACAGAAAGTGTTCAGGGGACAAAAGCTCTGGAGAGCAAACCCGAGCAGATTACTTAGCCTGGCCCCTGGCAAGGGTGGTGCAATTCCACCTCAGGCAAAGACATTTGAGAATCACTGCACCTCTCCCAGAAGATCAGCAAGAACATCCAGCCAAGACCACGTTCACCAATCAATGAGAATTACAAAACTCCAGAACTAGGGGAATACAGCACAGAGAATTCATGTCTTTTTCCCCATGATTCTTTAGTTTTCCAAAGTTAAAGTTTTTAAATTTTTTTTCTTCCTCTATTTTTAAAATATTTCCTCTTTGCTATTTTAGCCTTTTTAAACTATATTATCTTATCACTACCTTTATAAAAAATATTTTTAAATTTTCATTGTTATACTCCTATTCTACCCCTTCATTGTATTTAACCTTATTTTCTGTATACATATAGGTCTTTCTTACTTTAAAATTTTGGGACACAGTTTCTTCTAACAGATCAAAATATACTCTAAATCTAGTTCATGGCTTTGTTCTAGTTTCCAGCCTTATCACATTTGCCCCATTTTTCTCTTTTTTTCAACAAATGTCCTATCTTATCAACTCCTTTTTTAGAATCTTTTTAAGTGTTCATCTTTACACCCATATTCCATCCCTTCATCGTCCTTACCCATATATATATATATATATATATATATATATATATGATTTTCTCTCTTATATATATATAAAATTTTATATTTATTTATATATATTTTATATTTATTTTCTCTCATATATATATTTATAAGTAAATATATATATATATATATATATATATATATATATATATATAAGATTTTCTCTCTTTAAAATTTTGGGAGGCAGTATCTTCTAACAGACCAAAATACACTCAAAATCAAGTGTGTGGCTCTGTCTTATTTTATATATATATATAAAATTTTAAAATAATATACTGAAATTATTATTTATTAAATAATTATCTTATTTAATTAAATCATTAAATAATTTTATATTTATATTATTTATACCATATTATTTATGACTGATTGAATAATTAAATAATTAAATATTTCTTAAAGCATTAAAATAGTAAGTACTTTATATGTAATATATAATATATATTTTATTATATTTTTATTAAATATTCATTAATTATTAAGTAATTCAATTGATTAATTAAATTATATATATATTTATATATATATATATATATATATATATATAAAAATTTTTTCCTTCCTTCTTCTACCTCCCACCCTCCCCCCAGTTTCAGGCCTCTTCTGATTTAGTTACTGTATATTTTTCTGGGGGCATTGCTCATTCTGGGGGCATTGTTCTCTCATTCATCTATTCTTACCTGGATAAAATGATAAGGAGGGAAATCTCACCTCAAAAAAAAGAAAAGAATGAAACAGATTAGAGAGCCCAGAAAATGACCCTCAACTCTGTGGTCAACTAATCTTCGACAAAGCAGGAAAGAATGTCCAGTGGAAAAAAAAAACAGTCTCCTCAACAAATGGTGTTGGGAAAATTGGACAGCCACATGCAGAAGAATGAAACTGAACCATTTCCTTACACTACACACAAAAATAGACTCAAAATGGATGAAAGACTTTAATGTGGGACAGGAATCCAACAAAATCCTTGAGGAACACAGATAGTGTTTGACCTCAGCCACTACCACTTCCTCACAGAAACATCAACAAAGGCAAGGGAAGCAAGAGCAAAATGAACTATTGGGACCTCATCAGATCAAAGCTTTTGGACAGAAAAGGAAACAGTCAACAAAACCAAAAGACAACGACAGAATGGGAAAAGATATTTGCAAATGACATATCAGATAAAGGGCTAGTATCCTAAATCTATAAATAACCTATGAAACTCAATGCCCAAAGAACAAATAATCCAATCAAGAAATGGGCAGAAGACATGAACAGACATTTTTGCAAAGAAGACATCCAGATGGCCAACAGACACATGAAAAAGTGCTCCACATCATTTGGCATCAGGGAAATACAAATCAAAACTACAATGATATACCAGCTCACATCAATCAGAATGGCTAAAATTAATAAGTCAGGGAATGACAGATGTCGGCGAGGATGTGGAGAAAGGGGAACCCTCCTACACTCTTGGTGGGAATGCAAGCTGGTGCAACCACTCTGGAAAACAGCATGGAGGATCCTCAAAAAGTTGAAAATAAAACTACCCTATGGCCCAGCAATTGCACTACTGGGTATTTACCCTAAAGATACAAATGTAGTGATCTGAAGGGGCATGTGCACCTGAATGTATATAGCAGCAATGTCCACAATAGCCAAACTTTGGAAAGAACCTAGATGTCCAACAACAGATGAATAGATAAAGAAGAAGTGATATATATAACATGGAATGCTATGCAGCCATCATAAGAAATGAAATCTTGCCATTTGTGACAACGTGGATGGAACTAGAAGGTATAATGCTTAGCAAAATAATTCAATCAGAGAAAGACAATTATCATATGATCTCCCTGATATGAGGAAGCTGAGAGGCAGCGTGGGGTGTTTGGGGGGTAGGAAAGGAATAAATGAAACAAGGTGGGATTAGGTGGGAGACAAACCATAAGAGACTCCTAATCTCACAAAACAAACTGAGGGTTTCTGGGGGGAGAGGGGGAGGAAGAGGGTGGTTGCGTTATGGACATTGGGGAAGATATGTGCTATGGTGAGTGCTGTGTAGTGTAAACCTGGTGATTCCCAGACCTGTACCCCTGGGGTTAATAATACATTATATGTTAATAAAAATTTTTTAAAAAATTTTAAAATGTAAGTTGTATTATATCAATCCCCTGTTCAAAACCCTGTGGTTGCTACCCACTTCACTTCAAACAAAAGTCCAAGTCTTTTGAATCACCTGCAATGTGATACACAAACATTGCTTGTTGTTTCTCCTAAGACTTTTCTCCTTCCTCAGTGCTGCAACACAGGTTTCCTTGATGTTTCACAGACAGATGAGACACAGTCCCATCTTAGTGGCTCTACCCCAGTGTTTCTCTGTGTGGTATACTTTTCCTCCAGACATTCATTTTATTTTTTTTTTATTTTTTTTAAAGATTTTATTTATTTGACAGACAGAGATCACAAGTAGGCAGAGAGGCAGGCAGAGAGAGAGGAGGAAGCAGGCTCCCAACTGAGCAGAGAGCTTGATCCCAGGACCCTGGGATCATGATCTGAGCCGAAGGCAGAGGCTTTAACCCACTGAGCCACCCAGGCACCCCCGGACATTCATTTTATTAACCACTTCACATGCCTCAAGTCTTTGCTTGAATCTTACTCTCTCAATAAATAACATTTTTAATACCATGACTTATCCCCAATTCTCCATCTTCCCTTCAGACCCTCCCAATCGTTTTTAGTTTCTTCTGATATCCTTGTCTCCATAACATATACCATCTTACATACTTTCTAATTTAATTATTTATTTTATCATTCATTGTCTCTCTCTTTTTTCTCCTCTGTGGGCAAGGATTTTGTTTAGTTTTTTCCTTGATGCATCCAGTGCCAAGAGCACATGGTATCTTCCAAAAATATATCTACTGAAATACTATATACTTGATGCATTTCAGTCATAGTACTATACATTTTAAGTATATATAATATCAGTTAATCGTGTAGTAGGCAGTTTCTGAGATGGGGTCCCATGATAGCTGTTTCCTGATATTCACACCCTTGTGTAATCCCTCTCCTTGAGTAGTCTGGACCTAGAGATTTGTTCCTAATGAAAAGAATAAGGTCAAAGTGGTAGGCTGTCACTTCTGTGATTAAGATTGTGTCTTTAGCCCTGCTAGCATTCTCTATCTTGTTGCCTTGCACTCTTTTCTCCTGCTATTTTTTCCTCTGATAAATTAAGCTGCCATATTATGTAATGCTCTATAGAGAGGCATGCATGGCAAGCAACTGAAGGAGTCCCCTAGCCAACAATCAGCTACTGTGTCCTTAGAACAGCCAGAAAGGAACTGCATCCTGCCAATAGCCATGTGAATGAGCTTAGAACTCTTTTTCCTACCTGAGACTTGGGGTGACTGCAAACTTATCAGAACTCAAGAACCTAGCCAAGCAGCATCCACAACCCACAGAACCTGAGATAATAAATGTTGCTGATTTGAACCAGTAATCTTTTGTTATGCAAGAGTTGATTACTAAAATAATTCTCAACACAAAACAGTGTGTACAAATAATAAATTTCTTCTATGGGAAGTGTGAAAACAAGAGTGGTTAGTTTTTCTCCAGCGTAAAGTTTACATCTCCTAAAGACATAACTGGGCTTTTAACCCACACAGTAGAACAGCAGCTCACATTTACCATCTTCTGTTATGTTTTTCTGCTAATCAGTCCTAAATAGAAATCTTAAGTTAAACATATGATTTTAGTTTTTAGTGTTACATTAATTTTGTTATACTTGCCCACATGTATAAAATATACAAAACATAAAATACAATTTAAAATGTAAGTACTAAGTTATATTACTCCCCTTTTCATAGCCCTTTAAAAATTCTAAGGATGCTTTCCATTACTGACAAAATGCTTAAGACATATAACCATTTGACATGAAGCATGCCCCATCACTTCCTCCTTTGAAATTAAATTATCTGTTTATATCTGCCATTCAGATCAGTTAATCAACTTTTTTTAAAAGATTTTATTGATTTATTTGACAGAGATCACAAGTAGGCAGAGAAGCAGGCAGAGAGAGGGAGAGGACACAGGCTCCCTGCTGAGCAGAGAGTCTAATGCAGGACTTGATCCCAGGACCCTGAGACCATGACCTGAGCTGAAGGCAGATGCTTAACCCACTGAGCCACCCAGGCACCCCAGTTAATCAACTTTTAATGTTCCTTTATCATATAACAATTATTTTTAAAAGGAAAAAAGACTTTGGGAAAAACTCCTGCGCTGTGTAATGAGAATAACACTATTTAAATTATCCCCTACCCCAAAAGCATATTTGTGTTCTAAGACAGAAAATGCACTGATTTTTCAATCAAAGTATGGTTTCTGGAAGTACCACTAGACTTGGAAGAGGAGGTGGTATTCTTCTTTCATCTCTGACTCTGAGAGGTTGGCAGAGCCAAAGTCTTTGTGGATCTCTATTTCCTTATCTAATCAACAAGTCTGGTTTTCATAATCTCTGGAGTCCTTTCTAATACCAGTCCTGTGATTTATGAAAACATGAAACTAGAGCTAACATTTCTGTAGGTTGTGAAATTCTGGAGCACATGGATTAATTCTCAGTGCTTTTTCTGATACATAACATCTAAATCATGTAAAATAAAGCTTTTTGCTTTATTTTGCCTTTCTTAATAATTGAATTCCAAGTGTATTTCTCCAAAAAGTTTATATTTATATTTATGCTTATACTTATATGTATATATACCCCATATATATATATATATATTTTTTTTTAAAGATTTTATTTATTTATTTGTCAGAGAGAGAGAGAGTGTGTGTGTGCACAAGCAGAGGGAGTGGCAGGCAGAGGGAGAAGCAGGCTACCCACTGAGCAAGGAGCTGGTTGTGGGACTTGATCCCAGAACCCCAGGATCAAGACATGAGCCAAAGGCAGATATTCAACCAACTGAGCCACCCAGGCGTCCCTATATTATACTTATATTTATATTATTCTTAACTTTCAGGAAAAGAAAAAATTATTCAAATGATGATGGATTTCTCCCCAGGCACTAAAGATAGAAGATAATGGAGCAGTATCTTTAAAATACTGAAAGAAAAGAACCATCATACCAGAATTCTATACCCAACAAGAATATCTTTCAAAAATAATGGAAAAATAAAAACATTCTCAGATGAAGGAAAACCAAAAGTATTTATTTCCAGTTGACCTAACTTAAAAGAGATTCTAAGGAAGTTCCTCATGCTAAAGGGAAATTATACCAGAGAAAAATTTGAATCTTTAGGGATGAAGGCAGAGCAACAGAAGTGATAAACATCTGAATAGACATAAAAACTATTTTTCTACTTTTAGGTTCTTTAAAATATGCATAATTGGTAAAGGAAAAAACTTATCTGGTTTATTCATTGTATGTACATTTAATATATATGACTATTATAAATCAGAGTCAATGGGGAGATTACGTGATCTATCTTCATGTAGGTCTTCTACATTTTATTCAAAAAGTAAATTGTTAACTCTGAGTAAACTGGTAATTTAGGCATGCATATTGGAATCTCTAGAGGAAATGTTGAAAAAAACTACAAAGGTTTAGAGGTAGATGGTCAATAAATTAATTACAATAGTATGTTAGGTATATTCAAATAAAATAAAGAAAAAAGCAAATAGAGGAACAAAATCAGAACACACATGATACAAAATAGAGTGTTTGAAATAATGGACCATAAAGCCTAGGCCCTAAAGGTAAGTGAGAAAATTTTGGAGGAGATAGAATGAGTCAGAATGGTTGCCTTAGTGCAGATAAGTGAGCACTTAATATGATGTAGAAGACAGCAGCTGAGTTGAATAGATGGCAAATTATGGTGAGCAAACAGGATACCTTTTATTTATAATAGTCATATGTATCATAATTTACCAACTATTGTTTGAAAATGCTATGAACTATAGTAGTGGTTTTTCCAGATGCTATTATTCAGTAATTTAACTTAATGTGGTATTTATAATGATGACTTTTAAAAATGTTAGCCAACATTTTTAAATATAATAGTTTAAAGCATATTGGTATATACTAAATTCTTTTAAGTGCTAACAGGTTTTGTTGGTATTTTACCTGTATCTAGTAGAAATTCTTTCAAGACACACTTTACTTCCTGGTAAAGTTAGTTTAATGTTCTGATTTTTTCCTTTCTTTTTTTTTTTTTTTCTTATATTCCCAGTAGGGTAACTAATTATAGGACTGGGATGGGATAAGGTGATGGCCTCAGGAGCTTCTGCTTTTATACTTTCGCTCCCTTCTATGAGTCTTCCTTCAGCAATTATAGGCCTCTTGAACTATTACTACTGATACTCTGGTTTCCTAGAAACTAGATTATCAGGCCTATGAAGAGCTTAACTTTGTTTATAGAGAACTTTTAGTACATTAGCTAAAGGCAACTGCCTAAGGAAGCATACAATCTTTCGCAACTACCTTCATGTGGGGCCAGATGCCTTTCCACTTTTTACTTCTGGGTTCAAGGTTGTTTCTAAGACCAGACATTGTACAAGCCTCATCTTCAGCTAAGCATGGCATTAAACTTAATTAAAAGCTTATAGTCATTAATGAAATCTTGCATTAAAAAATGAAGCTCTAATTTCTCTTCATCCATCATTATATATACTATTTCATGTTTTATTATATATATATATATATATATATATAGCCAAAATCTGATGATGACCACATTTTTTTTTTCTAGGTTAAAAGTTCTAAGTGTTCCATTATAGTAATTTTAATATGCTCTATTCTGGAGGACATGGACCTTGTAACAAATAATTTTAGTACAAATGTTAAGATTTTTACAATTTCAAGTTCTTTATTAGAAGTAATTTTGAGGGCGCCAGGGTGGCTCAGTCATTAAGTGTCTGCCATTGGCTCAGGTCATGGTCCCAGAGTCCTGGGATCGAGCTCCCCATTGGGCTGCCTGCTCAGCAGGGAGTCTGCTTCTCCATCTCCCTCTACCACTTCCCTTGCTCGTGCTTGCACTCTCTCTCAAATAAATAAAATTAAAATAAATAGGAATGGAAGCCAGTCTCAAAGAAATCTGAGATGATACCTAGATAAGAGGCAGAGACAAACTATAAATAAACTAATATTGTGATCTGAATACTCACTGCTCCTTAACTTACTATCAGTAATGAGGCAAAGGTTTAGGACTAGAAGAATGCTGGACCCTTCATTTAACACCAGTGTCTTAGAAAACGTTTCTTTCCCAGATTAAGCTAAAAAGGCTGCAGCTGTGATGAACTTGGGTCAGAAAATTAAACTTTTAAGACTTAAATTTCCACCTGCAAAAAATCTTCCCTCATTAGGGAATATGTCACATACACTAAGAAATATCCATATAATAAAATGCTACGTATGTCTTACAAAACAAGTATTGCTTTGATGTATCTTCACAGAAAGATCTCTGGTAGTATAAAATGACTGATGTAGATTTTTGAGCATTGCTTATACTTTATATCTTTATTTATTTATTTATTGCAAAGGAATGTTTGCACTCATCTAAAAATTCTGGAAAAAGAGAAAAAAAAAACCTCAAGATTTCAGATACAGAGACTTTGCTCATATTACATCTAAGAAAAAATCTTGAGTCTGTAAAAAGAAAGGGGACACAATCTGGCATAAGAAGCCCAAAATTCTTCCATTTACTGGCTTCAAGATTGCTGAAAAAGTATGTAAACAGTGTTAGAAAGATTAATTAAAATAACAGAATAGCGCTTATTAATATTATTTTAAAAGGTAAGAAATTCTGTTCACTATATCACTTATTATTAAAATCTATATTAAGACTTGATAATTTGTTCCCCTGACATAGAGCAATGCTTAATCCTTTCTGGTTTAATGGATTAAGTGTACCTTTAACACGTAATTACAAGTGGAAGGGAATGCTAGATATTTCAGATGTGACAATAGGCCTTTTCATACCAAATATACTCGAAGCATAACAGTTCACAAAATCTGTTTCAGACTATGGAGAATTTGTATAATAGGATCTACTGTGAAACATAAACCGGAAATTTCTATCAATGGAAAATTCAAAAAATAAGATTTTGTTATTTTTTTTTATCTCCTTTTGCTGCTATACAGTTCCATACTCCCTTCTGATTCTCTCCCCAGGTGTCTCTAGGATAGGCTATAATAATGAGATCTCCTTCTTTCGCAAACAGAAAGTCAGGGACAGAAATGTTTCAGTCTCCCTCTTGACTAGAAGTAATTAAGTATCTAAATTATAAATACACACTCATGTCTGGGGAGGTTAAACTGATTTTATGAACTGCATAAATGACAAAAGCTCTCCTTTTTACTGGAGAAGGTTCATACTCTGGCTATTCAGAGGTTTTTTCTTATATGGAGGACCATTGTTTAATAGTAATTATAGGACCTATAGAAGCATATAGGTCACATTAATATTGAAATCAAAATTACATAAATTTTTTAACCTGTATCTTTGCACTTTTCTAAGACATGAACTTCATAAATGTTTATTCCTATACAACACAAAGTAAATAAAAAGTAGATTCTTCAATTTCTAATTCATCAATCAATTGAAATATATGAATGAAAATTTCATGTACATGCATGTAAACTAATCAAATGTCCTAAGAGAATGTTAAAAATAAAAATTCCAAGTCATAAATTTAGCTATGAATGGCATAAATGTTACTGTGCATTTTGAAAATAATAAACTATGTAACAGGAATATTATAACTTGGGAATTAAGGCCTAACTCAGTCAGTATGCTTGTTTTCAACCCCCTAATACTCCCACTTACTTGGTGTGCAAAATTTGAAAACTTTTTAATCTTAATAAAATTTATTTTCCTGAACTAAAAAATGAGAATAAAATATTCACTAACTGAAAAGTTTGTTTTAATGATTAAATGAGATAAAGTAAAAAAAAAAAAAAGTGCTTAGCATAATCCCAGGACATAATATGAATTCCATAAATCATTACTAAATCGAATTTGGATATAGGTGATGGTAAGTTAAACACAATTGTACAGAGGATTGGAAACATTATAACTGCAAGAAATTTATTTATTCCTTGAAAGATTCAAGTATAAAATACACAAAGAATAATTTAATATTAGAAAATTGATGTCTAAAATTACTGCTGTAATTTTTGGAATAACTGTGTAATTTCAAATATATAATATATATGTATAAAAAGTATACAGTGTATTTAATATATAATATAATAATATATATTGTATAACATATATATCATATGATAACATAAAATATATAATAAATTGCTAGACATTAATTTGGAAAAATTTTCAGGAAAAGGGGGCATGGTTGTGAGAATCTATATATTCCATAAAAAGTATGCATTTACTTCAACTTGTCTCTGGTCACACAATTGCTAAGACACTTAGCATTATAAAACATGTTTTTTATAGACAGTATGTTTTTAAGGTACCTCCAAACTGTTTTCCACAGTGGCTGCACCAGTTTGCAATCCCACTAATAAGAGGGATTCTTATTAGTGGGATTGCAAAGGGTTCTTTTTATTATTGCAAGAGGGTTCTTTTTTCTACATATCCTTAACACTGGTTTCTAGTGTTTGGCTTTAGTTATACTGACAGGTGTGCGGTGATATATTATTGTAGTTTCAATTTACATTTCCTGATGATGAGTGATATTGAGACTTTTTTAAAGTGTGTGTTCGCCAACTGGATGTCTTCTTAGGATAAATGTCAGGTCCTATCTTCTGCCCAGTTTTAAAATTTGGATGATTTATTTGGGAGGGGGTGAGTTGTGTAAGTTCTTTATATATTTTGGATATTATTATTTTTTTTAAAGATTTTATTTGTTTATTTGACAGAGAGAGATCACAAGTAGACAGAGAGGCAGGCAGAGAGAGAGAGAGAGAGAGAGAGAGGGAAGCAGGCTCCCTGCTGAGCAGAGAGCCTGATGTGGGACTCGATCCCAGGACCCTGAGATCATGACCTGAGCCGAAGGCAGCGGCTTAACCCACTGAGCCACCCAGGCGCCCTATATTTTGGATATTAATCCTATATTGGACATGTCATTTGCAAATATGTTCTCCCATTCAGTAGGCTGACTTTTAGTTTTGTTGATTGTTTCCTTCACTATACAGAAGCTTTTTATTTTGATGTAGTCCCAATAGTTTATTTTTGTTTCCCTTGCCTCAGGACATCTATCTAGAAAAAAGTATATATAGCTGATGTCAAAGAGATTATTGCCTACATTCTCTCCCAGCATTTTTAAAGCATTCTTTTTTTTTTTTAAGATTTTATTTATTTATTTATTTGACAGACAAAGATCACAAGTAGGCAGAAAGGCAGGCAGGGAGAAAGGAGGAAGCAGGCCCCCAGCTGAGCAGAGAGCCCGAAGCGGGGCTCGAAGTGGGGCTCGATCCCAGGAAACTGAGATCATGACCTGAGCCGAAGGCAGAGGCTTTAACCCACGAGCCATCCAGGTGCCCCTCTCCCAGCATTTTTATAGTTTTAGGTCTCACATTTAGGTCTTTCACCCATTTTGATTTATTTTTTGTGTGTGGTTTAAGAAAATGGTCAGTTTTTCTTTTGCTTGTTGCTGTCCAGTTTTTCCAATACTATTTGTTGAAGAGACTGTCTTTTTTGCTTTGGATATTCTTTCCTGTTTTGTTGAATATTAGTTGATCATATAGTTGTGGGCCCATTTCTGGGTTTCCTATACTGTTCCATTAATCTATGTGTCTTATGTCCCATTACTATAATGTCTTGATCACTGCAGCTTTGTAATTTAACTTGAAGTCCAGAATTGTGATGCTTCCAGCTTTGCTTTACTTTTTCAAGATTGCTTTGGCTATCCTGGGTCTTTTTTGATTCCTTACAAATTTTAGGATTATTTGTTCTGGTTCTGTGAAATATGCTGGTGGAATTTTAATAGGGATTGCCTTAAATGTGCAGATTGGTTTCGGGTAGTATAGATTTTTTAACAAGGTTTGTTCTTACAATCCACGAGCATGGAATGTTTTTCCGTTTCTTTGTGTCCTCTTCAATTTCTTTTGTCAGTGTTTTATAGTTTTCAGAGTACAGATCTTTAATCTCTTTGATTAGGTTTATTCCTAGGTATCTTATGATTTTTGGTACAATTGTAAAAGGGATCAATTCCTTGTGTTTTTTTTTTTTCCTGCTGCTTCATTATTGGTATATAGAAATGCAATGAATTTATGTACATTGATTTTGTCTCCTGAGACTTTAGTGGATTCATGACTCAGTTCTAGTAACTTTTTGGTGATGTCTTTCCAGTTTTCTACATAGAGTATCATGTCATCTGCAAATAGAGAAAGCCTGACTTCTTCCTTACTGATTAGGATGTATTTTATTTCTTTTTGTTATCTGATTGCTGAGGCTAGAACTCCCAGTACTATGTTGAATAAGTGGTGAGATTAGACATCTCTATCTTACTCCTGACCATAGAAGAAAATCAGAAGGTTCTCCCCCATTGAGGTTATTAGCTGTGGTTCTTTCATACATGGCCTTATTATGTAGAGATATATTCCTCTGTCACTACTTTGTTGAGGGATTTTGATCAAGAATGGATGGTGTATTTTGTCAAATGCTTTTTCTGCATCTTTTGAGAGAATCATGCAGTTCTTATGCTTTCTTTTTTTAATGTGGTGTGTCACATTAGTTGATTTGTGAATATTGAACCACCCTTGTAGCCCAGGAACAAATCCCACTTGATCATGGTGAGTAATTCTTTAAATGTACTGTAGGATTCAATTTGCTGAGTATTTTGTTGAAAATTTTTGCATCCATCTTCATCAGGAATGTTGGCCTGTAGTTCTCTTAGTGGGGTCTTTGGTCTTCTAAGACCAAAGATAATGTTGGTCTCCTAGAAAGAGTTTGGCAATCTTTTCATTTCTTTTTTTGAAGCAGTTTGAAAAGAATATTTATTAATTCTTCTTTAAGTGTTTGGTAGAACTCCCCTGGGAAGCCGTCTGGCCCTGGACTTTTGTTTGTTGGAAGATTTTTGATTACTGACTCAATTTCTTAACTGATTATCTGTCTGTTCAAATCTATTTCTTCCTGCTTCACTTTTGGTGGTTTATATGTTTCTAGGAATTTATCCATTTCTTCCAGATTTCTCAATTGGTTAGCATATAATTTTTCATATTATTATCTTTCAATTGTTTATATTACTATGGTGTTGGTGTGATCTTTTCTCTCTCATTCTTGATTTTATTTATTTGGATCTTTTATCTTTTTTCTTTGATAAGTCTGTCTAGGAGTTTATCAATATTATTAATTCTTTTGAAGAAACAACTCCTAGTTTCATTGATCTGTTCTACTGGCTTTTTTGTTTGTTTCTATATCATTCGTCTCTGCTCTAAGCTTTATTACTTTTCTTCTTCTGCTGGCTTTAGGCTTCATTTGTTGTTCTTTTTCTAGCTCCATTAGGTGTAAAGTGAGGTTGCTTATTTGAGATTTTTCTTACTTCCTGAGATAGGCTTGTACTGCTATCTACTTCTGTCTTTATAAGCACTTTTGCTGTATTCTAAAGGATTTGGAAAGCTGTGCTTTCATTTTCATTTATTTCCATGTACTTTTTAAATTTATCCTTTAATTTCCTGGTTGACCCATTCATTCTTTAGTAGGATATTGTTTAAAATCCATGTATTTGTCGTATTTCCAAAAATTTTCTTATGGCTGACTTCAAGGTTCATAGCATTGTATTTGGAAAATACACATAGCCTTGTCTCAATCTTTTTGTACTTGTTGAAACCTGATTTGTAACCCAGTATGTGATCTATTCTGGAGAATGTTCCAGGTGCTCTCAAAAAGAATGTGTATTCTGCTGCTTTAGGATAAAACGTCCTGAATATATCTAAGTCCACCTGGTCCAGTATGTCATTCAAAGCCATTGTTTCTTTGTTGGTTTTCCTCTTAGATGATCTGTCCCTTGATGTAAGTGTGGTGTTAAAATCTCCTATTATTCTTGTATTATTATCAATGAGTTCCTTTTTGTTTGTTATTATATGGTTTATATATTTGGGTAATCCTACATTGAGGGCATAAATATTTATAATTGTTGGATTTTCTTGTTGGATATACCGCTTTGTTATGATATAGTGCTCTTATTCATCTCTTGTTATAGTCTTTGGTTTAAAATCTAGTTTGTCTGATATAAGAGTGGCTATTCCAGCTTTCTTTTGATGTCTATTAGCATGAAAAAATGTTTCTCTACCCCTTCACTTTAAATCTGCATGTGTCTTTAGGTCTAAAATGAGTCTGTTGTAGTCAGCATATAGATGGGTCTTGGTTTTTTTTTATCCATTCTGACACCCTGCATCTTTTGATGGGGGACATTTAGGTCATGTACATTCAAAGTGATTATTGATATATATGAATTTAATGTTACTATATTATATGTTAACTCATTGTTCCATTTCTAGTTTTTGTCACTTTTGGTCTTTCTCTCCACTCAAAAGTCCCCTTTGATATTTTTTGCAGGGCTGGTTTAGTGGTCACAAGCTCCTTTAGTTTTTGTTTGTCTGGAAAACTCATTATTTCTCCTCCTATTCTAAATGACAGCCTTGCTGGATAGATTATTCTTGGTTCCATATTCATCCCATTCAGCACATTGAATATATCATGCTACTTTCTTCTGGCCTGCCAAGTTTCTTTGGAGAGGTTTGCTGCTATCTTATTTGTCTTCCCTTGGAAGTTAGGGAACTCTTTTGCAGCTTCTAGTATCTTTTTTCTTCATCTCTATATTTTGCAAATTCCAATATAACATATCTTGGTGTTAGCCTGCTTTTATTCAATTGATGGGAGATCTCTGTGCTTCCTGGGTCTAGATGTCTGTTTCCTCCCCCAGATTAAGGATATTAGCTATAATTTGCTCAATAATCCTTCTGCCAACTTTCCCCTCTGTTCCTCTGGAACTCCTATGATACAAATGTTATTACACTTTATGAAGTTGATGAGTTCATAAGTCTACATTTGTGTGATCCAATATTTTTCATTCCCTCTTCTTATCAGCTTCAGTATGTTCTATAATTTAACTTTTTTTTTTTACTTATTTAATTTAAATTTTATTTATTTTTTTTAAACATATAATATATTTTTATCCCCAGGGGTACAGGTCTGTGAATCGCCAGGTTTACACATTTCACAGCACTCACCATAGCACATACCCTCCCCAATGTCCATAACCAACCCCCCTCTACCAACCCTCCTCCCCCCATCAACCCTCAGTTTGTTTTGTGAGATTAAGAGTCACTTATGGTTTGTCTCCCTCCCAATCCCATCTTGTTTCATTTACTCTTCTCCTATCCCTTAACCCCCCATGTTGCATCTTCTCTCCCTCATATCAGGGAGATCATATGATAGTTGTCTTTCTCCGATTGACTTATTTCGCTAAGCATGATACCCTCTAGTTCCATCCATGTCATCGCAAATGGCAAGATTTCATTTCTTTTGATGGCTGCATAGTATTCCATTGTGTATATATACCACATCTTCTTTATCCATTCATCTGTTGATGGACATCTAGGTTCTTTCCATAGTTTGGCTATTGTAGACATTGCTGCTATAAACATTCAGGTGCACGTGCCCCTTCGAATCACTACGTTTGTATCTTTAGGATAAATACCCAGCAGTGCAATTGCTGGGTCATAGGGTAGTTCTATTTTCAACATTTTGAGGAACCTCCATGCTGTTTTCCAGAGTGGTTGCACCAGCTTGCATTCCCACCAACAGTGTAGGAGGGTTCCCCTTTCTCCGCATCCTCGCCAGCATCTGTCATTTCCTGACTTGTTAATTTTAGCCATTCTGACTGGTGTGAGGTGATATCTCATTGTGGTTTTGATTTGTATTTCCCTGATGCCGAGTGATATGGAGCACTTTTTCATGTGTCTGTTGGCCATCTGGATGTCTTCTTTGCAGAAATGTCTATTCATGTCCTCTGCCCATTTCTTGATTGGATTATTTGTTCTTTGGGTGTTGAGTTTGCTAAGTTCTTTATAGATTTTGGACACTAGCCCTTTATCTGATATGTCGTTTGCAAATATCTTCTCCCATTCTGTCAGTTGTCTTTTGGTTTTGTTCACTGTTTCCTTTGCTGTGCAAAAGCTTTTGATCTTGATAAAATCCCAATAGTTCATTTTTGCCCTTGCTTCCCTTGCCTTTGGCGATGTTCCTGGGAAGATGTTGCTGTGGCTGAGGTCGAAGAGGTTGCTGCCTGTGTTCTCCTCAAGGATTTTGATGGATTCCTTTCTCACATTGAGGTCCTTCATCCACTTTGAGTCTATTTTCATGTGTGGTGCAAGGAAATGAGACTAAGAATCTATACTCAGAAAACTATAAAGTACTCATGAAAGAAATTGAGGAAGACACAAAGAAATGGAAAAATGTTCCATGCTCCTGGATTGGAAGAATAAATATAGTGAAAATGTCTATGCTACCTAAAGCAATCTACACATTTAATGCAATTCCTATCAAAGTACCATCCATTTTTTTCAAAGAAATGAAACAAATAATCCTAAAATTTATATGGGACCAGAAAAGACCTCAAATAGCCAAAGGAATATTGAAAAAGAAAGCCAAAGTTGGTGGCATCACAATTCCGGACTTCAAGCTCTATTACAAAGCTGTCATCATCAAGACAGCATGGTACTGGCACAAAAACAGACACATAGATCAATGGAACAGAATAGAGAGCCCAGAAATAGACCCTCAACTCTATGGTCAACTAATCTTTGACAAAGCAGGAAAGAATGTCCAATGGAACAAAGACAGCCTCTTCAATAAATGGTGTTGGGAAAATTGGACAGCCACATGCAGAAAAATACAATTTAACTTTTATATCACTTTTTATTTCTCTGCTTCTTCCATTCTTGTGGTCATTAGATTCAGTTGGTTTTGCAACTTAGTTATAGCAATTTTTATTTAGTCTACTTTTTATAGGTATTTTATCTCCATGGTGAGGGATCCCCTTGTGTCTCCTATGATTTTCTAAATCCAGGTGGTATCCTTGGAATTATTGCTTTAAATTTCAGATCAAGCATATTACTTATATCTGTTTTTGATTAAATCCTGGCCATGACCTTTTCTTATTCTTTATTTTGGGATGCATTCCTCCATCTTGGCATTTTGTCTAGGACTTTGTCTTCACCTCTATGTTAGGAAAGCTTGTTACATTTCCAGCTCCTGAAAGTAATGGCTTTATGAAGAAGAATGAATATACCAAGATCCTGGTGCTGCAGGATGTGTCTCTGGTGTGTATGTGCATTCTGCTGCTGTGATTTGGCTGCTCTTTCCCTCAGGTACTCCTTTGCTGACTTTCTTCTTGCCTGTAATGAGAAGTGTTTGGACCTTGGCCAGAATGTGGTGAGTTTTGACTAGGTGTGCTCTTATCTGCTTGCTACAAAAGACATGATACTATTTCTGGGAGAGCAGATGCTTTACAGAACTCTATGTTCAGCAGACATGGTGCATGTGGGGGGATTTGTGATGGTCTTCCAGGCCCACTGCTCCAGTTCTCACGAACACTTGCCAGGGAAAAGCAGCACCAGCAGAGTGCAGGGGGCAGGGTTTGGTGTGAGTAGTTTAGGGCACTACTGTTGGCACTACACTGCTTACTGAAGTTAGTTTATGCTGAGGGACAAGGGAGGGAAATGGTGCTCACTGGCTCTTTTGTCCCCAGAGATGCAGTGCCACCTTTCCCAGATTTATTCCAAGAAGGAGGAACTGTTTCTCTAAGTGCATCCCAGGGGATCCTCAGATCTCTCCTCCTGCCCCCCACCCTGACTATTTACCCTTCTTCTCCACAGGAGTACACTGAAGTGTCCACTGGGCTCCACAAGAGTCATGCTGTTGACCTTTGGCTTTAGAGTCCACTTTAATCACACCCAGTGAAGTAGCTGAATCACATTCCTACCAACTGTGTATTGTCTTCTCACCTCATTTGATCAGAAGATCTGGAGATAATTCTTGAAAGCTAGGCAGCCCAACAGCATTGGAACAAAGAGGTGGGCTAGAAGAACCAATACTTGCAGGAAAAACAGCCAGTGGCCCTGTTCAGTCAAGGAACTTGGGGTATAGGTCAGCTTGAGTTAAGACAACAAAGAGTTTTACAGGCTTTAGAGTTACTTCTCCTATTTGGCCTAATCAGGAAATTGAATTCATAGCCCCCTCTGTGCTGAATATGTCCTTTAGCTTGTCCAGACAAGGAACCTAACCAGAGCATGTGGGAAGCTGCATATTCCATTTAACAGCACTATATACAGTGACATTTGATCAGAGTGCATGGCCCCTGATATCATTCTTCTGCAGAGAAAAACTGATGGCCTCACCTGACCAGAGAATTCAGTACACACTCTGACCTAAAATTCTGACTCTGACTCTGACCTTCAAATTCCTAACAGTGAGCTGTAAAAACCTTAGGTCCAGTCCTGCTAGAAGACCTAATTCATAGCCCCATCTATTACTGAATATAGGCCTCATTCCCAACTATCTAGTAAGACTGACTAGAGAATTCAGGCAAATGCACAACCTATCCTACATCCTGGCTTGTGTAGAAAACAAGCCAGCAGTCCTATCCAATTGTTCTCAGACAATGGGACCCCCATCTCCATCTTTAGACCTCGAATGGCTGCTTCACCAAAAAATAGACCATAATAGCAGGCCCTGCTTAATGAAGAGCATTACCAGAAACATACCTAAACAGCTAAACTGAACTGACTGAGGAAGAATGGTCTCTCCCAAACAAGCCTATGAAATCTAAAAGAGGATTAGTTATGTAAATGCAGAAACACTAATGTTTAGATAAAAAAAAAATCAGGTAAATATGACACCACTAAAGGAAATTAATAAAGCTCCCAATAACTGATACTAAAGAAATGGAGATATATGAACTGTCAGAGAAAAAATTTAGAATCATCCTCTTAAGGAAGTGGACTATAAGAAAACACAGAAAACAAAACAAATAGAAAAAAATGCATGAATAAAATGAGAAATTTGACAAATAAATAGGAACAATTAAAAAACAAAACAAAATAAACAAAAAATACCAGAGTTGAAAAATACTATAACTGAACTGAAGAATTCAATAGAGTTTCAAAAATAGTAGATTATGCATGAGAAAGAATTAGTGACCTGCAGAAGACAATATTAGAAATGATTAATCAAGGAAATAATTTTAAAAAAGGAAAAAGAATGTCTATGGGAATTATCAGACACAATGAAAAGAAACAATAGTCACATTATGGGAATTTTTGAACAAGACAAAAAGAACAGAAAGTATATTTAAATAATGAGGATTAAACTTTCCAAATCTGAAGAAAGAAAGAAAAATCCAGATTGATGAGATACGAAAGACCTGAAAAGATTGGATTCATATAGGGCCACACCAAAAGAGCTACACCAAAATTATAATAGGGCTATACCAAAATTAGAATGTATGACTAACATTATAATTAAGCTGTTAAAAGTCAAAGACAAAGAGAAAGCTTTAAGAGCATCAAGAGAAAAGAGAGAAGTTATATATAGGGGAACCCCCATAAGACTACTGGTATATTTCTCAACATAAACTTTTTAGGAGAGAATGGGATGACATAGTCACAATACTGAAAGAAAACAAGTGTCAGCCAAGAATTCTATATCTGGTGAAACTGCTTTGCAGAAATGAAAGATGGATATAGACTTAACTGAATGAACAAAAGCTGAAAGATTTTATTTATTGACAGACTTGCCTTATAAGAAATGATACACTAACAAGCATCATAAAAACAAAATAATAGTGTAAATTTCACTGGAAACAGCAAATATACAATCATAGTTAGAGTCTGCAATATGGTAATAGTCATTCATAATTCACTTATAATTAGTTTAAAAATTTAAAAATTGCCAATGTATTAAAAATAATAATTATAATAAACTGTTATTAGATACACAATATAAAACACATAAAAAATGTAACAGTAACAATCTATAATGTGAGAAATAAAGTGTAAGGGGAAGGAGAAATAGGGTAAAATTATGAATTCTATTATAGTTAAGTTGTTATCAGTTTCAACGTGGGTGTTGTAAGTTTATAATATTTTACATAAGCCTCATAGTAACCACAAGGGAGAATCCTGTAGTATTTATACAAAAGAACAAGATAAGTGATGTTGTGCATCTATTCATGTGTCTTTTGGCCATCTGTACATCTGTGGAGAAACGTCTGTTCATGTCTTTTGCCCATTTTTTAGTTGGATTGTTTTATAGTGTTGATTTATAGCAGTTCTTCATATATATTTTCAATATTAACCCTATATTGGACATGTCAGTTGCAAATATCTTCACCCATTCTGTAGGTTGCTTTTTAGTTTTGTTGATTGTTTCCTTTGCTGTGCAGAAGCTTTTTATTTTGATGTAGTCCCAATGGCTTATTTTTGTTTTATTTCTCTTGCCTCAGGAGACCTATCTAGAAAAATGTTGCTGTAGCCAATATCAGAGGAATTGCTGCCTATGCTCTCTTCTAGGATTTTTATAGTTTCTGGTCTCACATTTAGGTCTTTAATCCATATTGAGTTTATTTTTGGTGTAAAAAAGAGGTTCAGTTTCATTATTTTATAAGAAGTTGTCCAGTTCTAACATCATTTGTTGAAGAAACTGTCATTTTTCCATTGCATATTATTTTCTCTTTTGTTGAACATTAATTGATCATATAATTGTGGGTTTATTTCTGGACTTTTTATTCTGTTCCTTTGATCTATTTTTATGCCAGTACCATACTATTTTGATTATTACAGCTTTATAATATAATCTGAAGACTGGAATTCTGAAACCCTCAATTCTGGGTAGTAGAGACATTTAATAGTATTTGTTCTTCTAACCCATAAGAATGGGTTCCATTTCTTTTTGCCATCTTCAATTTCTTACATCAGTGTTTTATAGTTTTCAGAGCACAGGTCTTTCACCTCTTTGGTTAGGTTTATTCCGAGATATTTTATTATTTTTACTGCAATTGTAAATAGAATTTGTTTGTAACTGTTTCATTAATCTCTCTTTCTGCTTCTTCATTATTAATATATGGAAATCCAACAGAGTTCTGTACATTGATTTTGTATCCTGAAACATTACTGAATTCATTTATTATCAGTCATCATCAGGAAAATGCAAATCAAAACTACAATGAGATATCACCTCATATCTGTCAGAATGGCTAAAAAAAAAAAGAACACGGGAAAAAACAAGTATTATCAAGGATTTGGGAAAAAAAGAACCCTTGTGTACTGTTGGTAGGAAAGCAAACAGGTGTAGTGACTCTGGAAAACATATGAAGTTTCCTCAGACAGTTAAGAATAGAACTACGCAATCTAAGAATCACACTGCTGGGTATTTACTCCCAAAATACAAAATAGTAATTCAAAGCAATACATGTACCCCGTGTTTATTGTAGTATAATTTACAAGAGCCAAATTATGGAAGCAGCCCAAGCATCCATCAATTGATGATTGGATAAAGAAGATATAATAAACACATATTTATATTATGTATGTAATATATATTTTTGAATATATATACATTGTGTGTGTGAAAACATATACACATATGTGATATATATAAGGGAATATTATTCAGCCATGAAATGAAATCATGCCATTTGCAACAACATGGATAGAGCTACCCTATATAATGCTAAGCAAAATAAGTTAGTCAGAGAAAAACAAATACCATATGATTTCACCCATATGTAGAATTTAAGAAACAAAACAAAACAAATTTAAGAAACAAAACAATTTTTTAAAAGATTTTATTTATTTAATTGACAGACAGAGATCACAAGTAGGCAGAGAGGCAGGCAGAGAGAGAGGGGGAAGCAGGGTCCCCACTGAACAGAGAGCCCGATGCCAGGCTCAATCCCAGGACCCTGGGATCATGACCTGAGCTGAAGGCAGAGGCTTTAACCCACTGAGCCACTTGGGTTCCCCAAGAAACAAAACAGATTTAAGAAACAAAACAAAACAAAAAACAAATTTAAGAAACAAAACAAAAAAAATGTAGAATTTAAGAAACAATACAAAGAAAGAAAAGGTGGGGGAGAGAGAGACAAACCAAGAAACTGACTCTTCATGATAGAGAACAAACTGATGGTTACCAGAGGGAAGGTGGAGAGGGCGGAAGAATGAAATAGGTGATAGTGATTAAAGGTATACTTATGATGAACACTGAGTAATGTATAGAATTGTTAAATCACTATACTGTATACATGAAACTAATATAAGAATACTGGAATTAAAATTAAAAATCTAGTAAAAAAAAGAACGTTATCAAGAAGTCAGAACATCCTGATGTCAAAAGACATCAAAACATTAAAAAACAGGAGGGGAAAAAAAAAACAAAACAAGAAACAATTGATCTTCAAAACAAGCAGAAAATAATGAACAAAATAGCAAGAGTATATCTTTACACACCAATATTTACCTTAAATGGAAATGGATTAAATTCTCCAATTAAGAGACACAGAATGGCTGAATGGATAAAAACAAAGATCTAACAATATGCTGCCTGACTTCAACCGTGGAGACACATAATGACTGCAGAGGAAGGAATGCAAAAAGACATTCTAACCAAATGATAACAACAACCACAAAAAAAGACAGGGGTAGCTATAGTCATAGCAGACAAAACAGACTTTAAAACAAAAATGGTAAAAAGAAACAAAGTCATTACATAATGATAGAGTGGTCAATATACCTAGAATACATCACAACTATAAATATTTTCAGACCAACACTGGACCACCTAAATATATAAAGCAAAAACTAACGGAGCTAAAAGGAGGAATAAACATTTCTATAATAATAGTTGGAGACACTAATACTTCACTCTTAACAATGGACAGATCATTCAAACAGAGAATAAGAAAATGGTGGATTTGCATAACACTAAAGAACCACTGGACTTAACAGACATATAGAGAACATTCTACTCAACAACAGCAGAATACACATTCTTCTCAAACATACATAGATATACCATGTGTTAAGCCACAAGACATGTTTTAGCAAATTCAGGAGGATGGAAATCATACCAAGTATCTTCTCTGACAACAATGGCATGAAACTAGAAATCAATTAACAGGAGGAAAACTGGAAAATTCACAAAACATGGAAATTAAATAAGAATCTCCTGAACAACCAAAGGATCATAGAAGAAACAAATGGGGAAATAAAAAAAATTCTTAAAACAAACAAAAGTGGAATCACAATATCAGAACTTGTGGAATGCAGCAAAAGCAACTCTAAGAGAGAAGTTCACAACAATAAACATCTACATTAAGAAGCAAGAAAGATCATAAATAAACAACCTGACACACCTTAAGGAACTAGAAAAACAAAAATTGAGCCAAAGTTAGCAGAAGAAAGGAAATAATAAAGGTTAGAACAGAAATAAATGAAATGGAGAACAGAAAATATATATGATAGATATATGTTATAGATATGGATATTTCTTAGCCATAAAAAAACAAAAACAAAACAGAAAAATCCAACTATTTGCAACAACATGGGTAGAACTTGCAGGCTTTATGCTAAGTGAAGTAAGACAAAAAATATATACTGTATTATCTTACTCTGTATGATCGCTCTTATCTTTAGAATCTAAACAAAACCAAACTTAAAAAAAATCCAAAATCATAAAAATAGAGATCAGATTTGTGGTTATGAGAGGCAGATGGTGGGGGGGAGGGGAAATCAGAGGAAGGTGGCCCAAAAGTACAAACTTCAAATAATAAGATAAATAAGGACTAGGGATGTAATGTTTAGTGTGATGACTACAGCTGCCACTGTTGTATAATATATAGGAAAGTTATTAACAGAGTAAACCTAACAGCTCTCATCACAAATTTTTCTTTATTTTATTCTGCTGTTTTTTTTTCTTTTCTTTCAATTGCATCTATATGAGAAGATGGATGTTAGCTGAACTTACTATGATATTCTTTCACATTAAATTTAAATCAAAGTCTAGTGCTCTAGGTCTTAAACTTATACAATGATAGAAAGCATACCTTGTTTCGTTTTATTATACTTTACTTTATTCACTGTTCAGATATCATGTTTTTTACAATTTGAAAGTTTGTGGCAACCCTGCATCGAGCAAGTCTATTGGCAGGCACCATTTTTCCAACAACCTTTGTTCACTTCATGTTTATGTGTGACATTTTGGTAATTCTCACAATATTTCAAATTTTTTTCACTATCTAGATTTAGAAGTAGGCCTGAAGATGTGACTGAATTGCTGAAATCTCATGTAAAAATTTTAATGGGTGAAGAATTGCTTCTTATGGATGAGCAAAGAAAGTGGTTTCTGGAGACAGAATTGACTCTGGTGAAGATGCTGTGTTGACTGTTGAAATGACAGCAAAATAATTAGAATATTACATAAACTTAGTTGACAAAGCAGTGGAAGGGGTTGAGAGGATTGTCTCTGATTTTGAAACAAGTTTTACTGTGGGTAGAATGTTATCAACCTGTATCATATACTAACAAGAAATTACTTATGAAAATAAAAGTCAGTCTTTGTGGAAAACTTTATTGTTTTATTTTAATAAACTGCCAAAGACACCCCAACTTTCGGCACACACCACCCTGATCAGTCAGGAGCCATTAATATTGACATAAGACCCTTTTCTGGCAAAAAGATAATGCATGATAGAAAGCTCAGATGATGGTTAGCATTTTTATCAATAAAGTATTTTTAATTAAGACATGTATATTGGGTTTTTTTTAAGACATAACACTATTGCATATTTTAAAAACTATAGTATAGTATAAATATAGCTTTTTATGAACTGGAAAACCAAAAAATTAACTTGACTTATTTTATTGTGATATTTGCTTTATTGAAGTAGCCTAGCACAAAACCCAATATCTCCACAGTATGCCTGCCAGTCAATTATTTCTTAATAAAACAGGAAAAAAAAGTTATTTGTGTCAAACTGCAATAGTTGGTATGATTAAATCTCAAAATGAAATTTACAGTATGGAAGCATCCCAAAAACCCAAGTTGCAAAAGAGGGAATAGAAAAATCATGCGTTGGAGATTACTCTGAATGAAAACTGAACATCACAATGTTTTTAATACTTACTTATTATTACCAATAACCTTAGAAAAAGAAAAGAACCTAAATTAATTTATCAGTTGGTCAGTTTTACATCAGTACATAATATATTGGATGACTGTCTTTTACATATAACTTAGCAGTTAGTTTTATAATGAAATTTAAAACCAATGCTAATCTGAGTCATTCCCACACATAAGATTTTTAGGAGAAACTCACAATCGTATTTTTATTTTATGTAAAATAAGATTCTGAAACATTCTAAAGTGTGAGAAACATAGCCTGGCAATTTAAAAGGATAGCCATTCATTTTGTGTGTGTGTTTGTGTCTTCAACTAAAATACACACTATTTTCCTAGCTTTGAGAAATTTAAGGTCCTTGATTATTATAAACGTAGTCCAGATGTTTCAGTATACTATGAATATGTATACACAATTTTCAAGGGCCTTAAGTTTCTTGAAGATAAAAGAATAATGTGCATTTTAGGTGAGGCAATGTGCTCCTGAATCACCTCATTCACTAACATAATAATGATGCTCTTTTTCAAATCTATTTTGTGGAAGTGAATAAATACAACTGCTGCTTCACAATGTATCTGGTTCAAGATAATATAAATTGTATTTTGACATTCATTACTGAAGAAGTCTGTGGTTTCCAGTAAAATAATTGTTTTCAAACTTTTTTTTTTAATTATGGCAAGAACACTTAATATGAAACCTACTCTCAACAAAATTTTAATAATATATTATTGTTCACTTTAGGAACAAAGCTGTATAGTAAATCTCTAAAGTGAATTCATCTTGCTTGACTGAAATTTTACACCTGTTGATTATAACTCCCTATTTCTACCTCCCAAGTAACAATCTTTCACTCTGATTCTATGAATCTGTTTAGATACCTCATTCATATAAGTAGAATCATGTTGTATTTGTCCTCTTTGGGACAAAAAGGACTGGTTTATTTCGTTCAGTTTAATATTATGAAGAACATATTCATGTTCTCACACATTATAGAATTTCCTTTGTTTTCAAAATTCAACAGTATTTCTTTGTATCAATATACCACAGTTTCTTTATATATTTCTCTGCTAATGGACGTTAAGGTTGTTTCCATATTCATCTTCAATTTCTTTCATTGGTGCTTTATAGTTTTAAGATTACAGGTCTTTCACTTCTTTGGTGAAGTTTGTTCCTAGGTATTTTATTATTTTTAGTGGAATTGTAAATGGAATTTGTTTGGAATTGTTTCCTTAATCTCTCTTTCTGCTGCTTAATAATTAATGTATGGTAATGCAACAGATGACAATACTGCTAATATCTCTTCAAGTCCCTGATTTCAATCTATTGCACAAATATCCAAAATTTGGATTGCTGAATAATATGGTAATTCTAATTTTAACTTTTTAGAATGTCCATATTCTTTTCCATAGCAGCTGTGTCAGTCTGCATTCCCACCAACAGGGTGCAAGTGTTCCAATTTCTCCACATACTTGCCATTACTTTTTTAAAGGTGATCTAACCAGAAAATATCAAATTACAAATGTAGCATGCAACATATTTTTATTGGACAGGGATGGCACAATCGATCAGATGCAACATATTTCAGAAAATTTTATATATATATAAATATATATATATGATGTTTCTCATAGAGAAATAAGCACATTTTGATTTTTTCCTTGACTCCCTAAATTACTCTGGGCAAGTAATTTAACTACTACTAGATTTGGTTTCCTAAGGTTATTTCAGGACAACCCCTGAAACAAAGGCCTCCTTCTAGCCCTATGAATTAGACTTCATTTAAGATTTAGGGTTAAATCCTTGGTCAGAGAGTAACTTACTTTGTGAATTGCATCAAATAAAATCTAATTTTTCAGCTAGAGGTTTCTGACCTGGGAACAAAATTCATAATTATATCCCACCAATAGTGATTGTAAGAATTAAATTACAAAATCCACATGCTCATTTTAGAGATACACAACATAAAAAATAAACATTGTTATAATTCATTATATCCCTTCACCTCAATGCAACAATTCATACACAATATGTGATTTTTTTTTTTTTGCTGTTACTGATGCTCTCTGCCTAGAAAACAAGAACTTGTTTTTGTTTTGCTTTTAAAAATCCTTCTAAATTTGAAAAGATACACTTTGTTTTTCCTTAATCCCATATGGACTCTTTCATACATCCCAAAATATCCAGCCACCTTGAAGCCACCTCATATTGTGAGAAGGTTAGAATGTGAGAAATGAAATCTTTCAATGGAGAACAACATTACAAAATAAAACATAATCATAGATAACATAACAGACCCCAAAGAGACCGTATATAAGATATCTGGGTTTCAAAGTAAATGTTAACCTAATAACCATCTACTGTTTAAAATGTTATAAGGAGAGAAGCAAGATGGCAGAGGAGGGGACCCCATTTCAACTGGTCCCCTGAATTTAGCTGAATATCTATCAAACCATTCTGAACACCCATGAAATCAGCCTGAGATGTAAGAATATATATCTGGATCTCTACAAGCAGAAAAACACTCCTTGTCATGAGGTAGGAAGGGCAGAGTTGTGAATCTGCGGTGAGATACTGAAAGATAAACAGAAAGGGAGGGAGCCTCCATAAAGGGGCATCTGAAAAATGATAAAACACCAGAGCACAAAAGTGTCCTACTCTGGGGATAGGCAAAAACTTGCAGAGGGGTAGTGGGATGGAAAGGGCTTTAGAGCAGTGCCCAGGCAGGATCCAGGAGCTGGGTGTACCCATGCACACAAGCCCCTACAAGTCTGAAGCCACTCATGGTTTTAGAAGCACGAAGGGCAGGGACACACCTGGAGCCCTGGGACAACCACTGAGTCACTGTGGTCGTGGACTGTGGGAGGCTGTGGTATTCAGCAACAGAAAAGGAGACTATGTCTTGGAGGGTTAAGTGAAGGTAACAGACTGAGATGTCTCACTCTGGGCCAGAGGTTTGGGTGCGGCCATTTTGCCACACATTTCCATACTGCAGAAGAGGTATGGAAAGCCACTACAGAACAAAAGCTCAAAAAAAAAACAGTTTCCACTAAGCCCAGACCCCTGACGGGGGTAGGGCAACTCTGCTTTAATGAGAAACAGCATGGCAAGGCCACTCCCCCAAAAGACAAGCTGGAAGAACAAGAGGATGACATCCCTATGGTCCCCATATAACTGTAAAAGCCCAACACCAGGAAAAAACAGTATATTGAGCTCAAGGCATTGCCTCACAGTTTGTTTATTTTTTAGATACAACTCTTTTTCTCTTTATTATTTCTCTATGCTGTTTCACTGTTTTTTCTTTTTACCTTTTTTCTTATTTCAACTAGACGTCTAATATAACAACTTATGTATTTCATAGTAGCTTTTTTGGTACTTTTTCACACCTATTTTTTTTAAAATTTTATTTTTAATAAACATATATTTTTATCTCCAGGGGTACAGGTCTGCGAATCGCCAGGTTTACACACTTCACAGCACTCACCATAGCACATACCCTCCCCAATATCTATAACCCCACCCCCCCTCCCAACCCCCCTCCCCCCCATCAACCCTCAGTTTGTTTTGTGAGATTAAGAGTCACTTATGGTTTGTCTCCCTCCCAATCCCATCTTGTTACATTTATTCTTCTCCTACCCCCTCATCACACCTATATTTTTTATAGATATATACCTCATTGTACTCTTTTTTTCCCTATTCAATACTACCTTTATATTTATATATATAGACACAAGTTTTATTGTCCTTGTAATTTTGGGAAGTAGTGTCCTCTACAAACAGAACAAAATATACCCAGGAACAACTGAAACACCCTATTTCTCTACATTAAGAGATTATAGCCCCCCTTCTAGTCACCCCTTTTTTAAACATTTTTTTTCAATTTTCTTTTTAATTTTATAAATTTTACTCTTCTGTTTCATTTTGACTTTGTTTTTTTGGTGGTGGTTTCCGATGCTCCAGATTTTCCTACGGTGCATCTTGCTTGTGTCATGGCTGATAATTCGGACTCTGTACATTCCCTCAACCATCCTTCAAAAGAATGACTAGGAGGAGGAACTCCCAACTAAGAAAAGAACCAGAGGCAATGGCCTCTGCCACACACCTAATGGATATGGATATAAGCAAGATGTTAGAGATAGAATTCAGAGCAGCAATTATGACGTTGATAGTGAGGCTTGAGAAAACCACTAGTGACAATATAGAATCTCAGGGCAGAAGTGAGATCTAACCAGGATGAACTTTAAAATGCTATGAATGAGATGCAGTCTAAACTGGATACTCTAACAGCCAGGGTAAATGAGGCAGAAGAACAAATTAGTGATAGAAAGGAAGGAAGCCAAGGAGGCTAAGGATAAGCAGCTAGAAGCCCATGAGATCAGACTTAGAGAATTCAGTGATGTCATGAAATGTTCCAATGTCAGAATTACTGGGATCCCTGAGTGGGTGGAGAAACAGAGAGGGCTAGAAGGTATATTTCAGCATATTGTAGATGAGAAGTTCCCTAGTCTAGAGAAAGAAACAAGCATTCATGTCCAAGAGTAGAGAGGACTCCACCCAAGAGCAATAAAAACAGACAAATACCCTAGCATATAATAGTAAAACTTGCAAATCTTAGAACAAAGGAAGCTATCCTGAGAGTAACTAGGCAGAAGAGATTTCTTACATATGGAGGGAGGAACATCAGAATAACATCAGAATGGTCCCCAGAGACATGGCAAGACAGAAAGAGCTAGCAAGACATGTCCAGGGTACTAAATGAGAAGAATATATAGCCAAGAATACTTTCTCCAGCAAGACTGTCATTCGGAATGAATGGAGAGACAAAGAGCTTCCAAGACTGGCAGAAACTGAAAGAATATGTGATCACCAAGCCAGCCCTGCAAGAAATATTAAGGGGGATTCCATAAAAGAAGAAACACCCCAAGAATAATCTAGACCAGAAATTTACAGAAACAATCTATAGAAACACGGGCTTTACAGGCAATATAATGGCACTAAATTCATCTTTTAATAGTTATCCTCAACATGAATGGCCTCAATGAGCACATGAAAAGGCACAGGGTTGCAGACTGGATAAAAAGACAATATCCATCCATATGCTGTCTACAAGAGACTCATTTTGAACCTAAAGGCACCTTCAGATTGAAAGTGAGGGAATGGAGAACCATTTTTCATGCCAATAGACCTCAAAAGAAAGCAGAGGTAGCAATTCTCATACCAGAAAAATTAGATTTTAAATGAAAGACAGTAGTAAGAGATGTAGAGGGACACTATATCATACTTATAGGGTCTATCCAACAAGAAAATCTAACAATTGTAAATATCTATGTCCCCAAGATGGGAGCAGCCAACTATATTAGCCAACTGTTAACCAAATTGATAATTATACATTAATAGTAGGAGACCTCAACACGCCACTCTCAGCAATGGACAGATCATCTAAGCAGAAGACTAACAAAGAAACAAGAGCTTTGAATGACACATTGGACCAGATGGACCTCATAGATACATACAGAGCATTCCACCCTAAAACAACAGAATACTCATTCTTCTCAAGTGCACACAGAACATTCACCAGAATAGATCACATATTGGCTCACAAATCAGGTCTCAACCAATACCAAAAGACTGAGATTATTCCCTGCATGTTATCAGACCACAGTGCTTTGAAACTGGAACTCAAGGACAAGAAAAACATTTGAAAGGGATTCAAACACTTAGAAATAAAAGTGTCCTGCTAAAGAATGATTGGGTCAGCCAGAAAATTAAGAAAGAACTTAAACAATTCATGGAAACCAATGAGAATGAAAACACATCAGTACAAAACCTATGGGATGCTGCAAAGGTGGTCCTAAGGGGGAAATATATAGCTATCCAAGCCTCTCCCAAAAAAGTAAAAAAATCTCAAATCCACAAGCTAACCTTAGACCTAAAGGAGCTGGAGAAAGAACAGCAAATAAAACCTAAACCAAGCAGGAGAAGATAAATAATAAAGATTAGAGCAGAGATTAATGAAATAGAAACCACTAAAACAGTAGAACAGATGAATGAAACTAGAAGCTGGTTCTTTGAAAGAATCAACAAGATCGATAAACCTCTGGCTAGCTTACCCAAAAGAAATGAGAAATGACCCAAATTAATAAAATCATGAATGAAAGGGGAGAGATCAGAACTAACACCAAGGAAATAGAAACAATTATTATAAATTATTACCAGGGGGTGTGTGGGTGGCTAAGTGGTTAAGTGAATGCCTTCAGCTCAGGTCATGATCCCAGAGTCCTGGGATTGAGTCCCACATTGGGCTTCCAACTCCATGGGGAGTCTGCCTCTCTCTCTGACCTTCTCCCTTATCATGTTCTTTCTCACTCTCTCTCAAATAAAAAAATAAAATAATTAATTAATTAAATAAAATCTTAAAGAAATCATTACCAGGAACTATATGCCAATAAATTAAGCAACCTGGAGGAAATCAGTACCTTCCTGGAAACTTATAAACTACCAAGACTAAAACAGGAAGAAATAAACAATCTGAATAGTCCAATAACCAGTAACAAAATTGAAGCAGAAATCAAAAACTTCCCAAAAAACAAGAGTGCAGGACTAGATGGCTTCCCAAGGGAATTCTACCAAACATTTAAAGAAGAAATCATACCTATTCTACTGGAGCTGTTTCAAAAAACAGAAACAAAAGGAAAACTTCCAAACTCATTCTATGAGGCTAGCATTACCCTGATCCCAAGACCAAGCAAAGATCCCACCAAAAAAGAGAATTACAGACCAGTATCCTTGGGCATGGATGCCAAAATACTCAACAAGATCCTAGCTAATAGGATCCAACAGAACAGTAAAAGGATTATCCATCAAGACTACATAGGATTTATTCCTGGATTGCAAGGGTGGTTCAACATTCACAAATCAACGACTTGATAGAGCACATTAATAAAAGACAAGAACCATATAATCCTCTCAACTGATGCAGAAAAAGCATTTGACAAAATACAGCATCCTTTCCTGATTAAAACTCTTCACAGTGTAGCATAGAGGGAATATTCCTTAGTATCATAAAAACCATCTATGAAAGGCCCATGGCAAATATTCTCAATGGGGAAAAGCTAAGAGCTTTTCCCATAAGGTCAGGAGCACACCCTCACCATTATTGTTCAACATAGTACTAGTTCTAGCATCAGCAATCAGACAACAAAAAGAAATAAAAGGCATTCATATTGGCAAAGAAGAAGTCAAACTCTCTCCACAGATAATATGATACTTTCTGTGGAAAACCCAAAAGACTCCACCCTCAAATTACTAGAACTCATACAGCAATTCAGCAATGTGGCAGGATACAAAATCAATGCACAGAAATCAGTTGCTTTTCTATACACTAACAATGTAACTATAGAAAGAGAAATTAAGCAATCAATTCCATTTACGATAACGCCAAAAACTGTAAGATACCTAGGAATAAACTTAACCAAAGAGGTAAAGGATCTATACTCCAGAAACTACAAAATACTTATGAAAGAAATTGAGGAAGACACAAAAATATGGAAAAACCTTCCATGTACATGGACTAGAAGAATAAACATTGTTAAAATGACTATGCTCCCTAGAACAATCTACACTTTCAATGGCATCCTTATTAAAATACAATTGGCATTTTTCAAAGAGCTGGAACAAATAATCCTAAAATTTGTATGGAACCAGAAAAGACCCTGAATTGCTAAGGAAATGCTAAAAAAGAAAAAGCTGGGGGCAGCACGTTACCTGATTTCAAGCTTTACTACAAAGGTGTGATTAAGAAGACAGCACGGTACTGGCACAAAAACACACGTAGACCAATGGAACAGAGTAGAGAGTCCAAATATGAACCTTCAGCTCTATAGTCAAATAATATTCGACAACACAGGAAAATATATCCAGTGGAAAAAAGACAGTCTCTTTAATAAATGGTGCTGAGAAAATTGGACAGCTATGTATAGAAAAATGAAACTTGATCATTCTCTTTCACCATACACAAAGATAAACTCTAAATGGATAAAAGATCTCAATGTGACACAGGAATCTATCAAAATTCTTGAGAAGAACATAAGCAATAATCTTTTTTACATCAGCCACAGCAACTTCTTTCAAAATACATCTCCAAAGGCAAGGGAAACAAAAGCAAAAATGAACTTTTTGGGACTTCATGAAGATAAAAAGCTTCTGCACAGTAAAGGAAATAATCAATTAAACTAAGAGTCCACCCACAAAATGGGAGAAGATAGTTGCAAATGACATATCAGATAAAAAGCTGGTATCCAAGATCTATAAAGAACTTCTCAAACTCAACACCCAAAAAACAAATAATCCAGCCAATAAATAGCAGAAGACATGAACAGACACTTCTCCAAAGAAGACAAATGGCTGACAGACACATGAAAAAATGTTCAACATTACTAGCCATCAGGGAAATTCAAATCAAAAGCACAATGAGATACCACCTTACACCAGTTAGGATGGCAAAAATTAACAAGGCAGGAAACAACAAATGTTGGCAAGGATGTGGGGAAAGAGGAACACTTTTACACTATTGGTGGGAATGCAAGCTGATACAGCCACTTTGGAAAACAGTATGGAGGTTCCTCAAGAAGTTAAAACTATAGCTGCCCTATGACCCAGCTATTGTACTACTAGGTATTTACCCCAAAGATACAGATGTAATGAAAGGAAGGGACCCATGCACCCCAATGTTCATAGCAGCAATGTCCACAAGAGCCAAACTGTGGAAGGAGCCAAGATGTCCTTCAACAGATGAATGGATAAAGAAGATGTGGTACATATATAAAATGGAATATTACTCAGCCATAAGAAAGGATGAATACCCACCATTTGCATTGACATGGATAGAACTGGAGAGGATTATGCTAAGTGAAATAAATCAAGCAGAGAAAGACAATTACCATATGGTTTCATTCATATGTGGAACATAAGGAATAGCACAGAAGACCATAGGGGAAAGGAGGGAAAACTGAAGAAGGGGAAAATCAGAGAGGAAGACAAACCGTGAGAGACTATTGACTCCAGAAATCAACTGAGGGTTTCAAAGGGAAGGGGATGGGGGGAAGGGATAGCCAGGGGATGGGTATTAAGGATGGCATGTGTTGTGATGAGCACTGGGTGTTATATGCAACTAACGAATCATTGAACTACATCAAAAACTAATGATGTACTATATGATGACTAACTGAACATAATAAAATATAAATAAATAAATAAATAAATAAATTTTATGTTAAAAATGTTATAAATTTTAATGCTTTATATGAGAAATATTTACATTTAGTTAATTTCCTTTTTACAACTATCTTGGTGAAAGTGTACAGCTCTTTTTTTTCTTTTTAACTTGGATAACAGGGTCCTATGGGAGTCAGGAATAATGGTGTTCTGAACGTATTAATAACCAGTACCAATTGAATTGGCAAAGATTGCTTTAAAGTTACAAACTTAGTAGTGAAGTGAGGGAAGTTATTGCTCTCAAGCCCTGTTGGCAAGATTGTACATTGGTACAACCCTTCTGCAGTTCAGTGAATCAAAATAGATTGATAGTAATATATGTGTGCACATTTTGCTTTGGAATAGCATTTCTATTTCTACAGTTCATGTTAAAAGAAAATGCCAAAAAAGATGCACAATCTGGAGAGGCAAAAATCTGCATAGCAGTAGCACTGCAAAAACATAGTTATGCACAAAGAATTGGAAGCATACTACATGTCCAGCAACATGGATAAAATCAAGTATATTATGACACATATATGAAATAGTATAATAGTGAGGCACTTAAAATGAATTTGAAGAAGAATATTTAATCATTTGAAAAGACAGTTTAGTTTTAAGTACAAATATTTAAAACATGATATGTAGATATAATACATTTTTAAAAATACATAATAAAGAATACTAACAGAGCATATATTAAAATATACTTAATAGTAATAGTTTCTAGATTATGGACCAAATTCCTTATTTTATTACTTATATTTTTTAACTTTTTCCACTACACACACACACACACACACAAGCATATGCACATACACACCCACATATCTTTCCTTTTAGAGAGAAGAATAAATCAAAATAAGTTGTACTTTCACTACAAAAGTTTCCCTAGGGCATTACTAGATTTAACAAGGATATTTCTATTTTATATAAGCATTAGAGCAACACTATTCTGATTTTATATAAAAATTTAATTAGCTACATTTCTGTAAATATGTTTGAGTGGTAAAATTTATAGATGTTATCACATTCCAGTGAAGTTACCTTTAAAGAGAGATTCTGAATGCTGCTATCAAATTAGTCTTAAATTCTCAGCAGACAGTCATAACATTTTTCTATAATAATCAATTTGACAAAGTGGATGAATCTTTGTTTTTAGCCACAAATAAATTCTTGGAATAAGCATAAGCTCATAAAAGGTGATAAAATCATCAAAGGATTAGAATTTACATGATTATGAAAGCAATTACATTTTCTACCTTCATGATTTATATATTTGTTCAAAAGAATTCTAAACTTTTTTATTTTTAAGAAAGCATTGAGGTAGAAATATATTATTTGCAAATATAGAATTTTCAATATTTTCTTATTTACAAGAGATTAGATTTTCAGAAGTAAGTTTTTTTCAATCTTCAAAGTCAATTGCTTTTTACTGATAAAGTTGCAAAGATGGCAGAGTTTCATGAAGAGGTCCAGTGAAGTCATAATCACATATGATAAAGTTCATTATTTTGGTTTTCCCATAGAATTTATAAATTTTCCAGTTTATTTACCAGAGTACACATATTTTTGATGCTTCATTCAATTTTGCTAATTACTCTTGCTTTGGAATTTCAAAAGAAAACAAATACTAGGTCTAATAATAATATTTCATTTATACATTTATTCGCACTATATTGACAGAAAAAATTTCAGGACATTCTGTTTACTGTGAGTGAACAGGATCAAAAATATAGGATTTGATTTCTCCTTAATAGAGGCTATCATTTAATAAAGAAGATTTTATTCTAAAAAGTATTTACTGTTAAAATTGCCATTTGATTAATGTGTGGTGTCCATTTCCTAAACAGAGAAAAAAAAAAATCAAGATTCCTAAAGGAAAGAGCAAATGATTCATGGAGCCCAAGTATCATCAGAAGTATAGTTTAGCTAGAATGATACATTGAGAGAAAACAATGAAGGGTTTTGAGTGTAAAGGTAAGGGAAATATATTTTATTCATTAGACAACAGGGACTCATTTGCAGTTTAGAGAGTGATTCTATTATTTTCTGAATCAATCCACTCCTCTGTTTTTATATGGAACTTCCTTAATTTAGGGACTTCAGTCCCTTGGCAGAGACTGAAAATCTACTTGGTTTCATTCTTGTTCACCCAAGCCTCTCCCACCATTCTCCACAGAATCGTTAAGAGTGATCTTTATGAAATGTAAATTAAATCAATTTATTTTTCTGCTTAAAATTCTAAATAGCCCTTTCCTGAATACAGAATAAAATTCACTGTCTGCATGTGGTCCTGTCTGTTCTTCTCAACTCACTTCTCACTGCCATGCCCTCTATGACTATAAAACACACCAGCTACCATAGCTTCATAAACATACCACATCAGTATTCCTTAAACAGGCTGTTTACAACACTTGAAAAGCTTTTCCACTCCACTTCCTCATTTGCCTGTTATACCCATTCTTCTTTTAAGATTTGGCTTAAACTCTATTTCTTCTGAAAAGCTTCTCTCAAATTTTCTTCTCGTTTAAGAACAATTAGCAACTCATTTACACATATTCCCACAGCACTTTCTTTACTCTTTTAAGGTAAAGGTTTTCATTTTAATTGGTTATTTACTTTTGCTTTCCTTATAAGATTGAGGATTGTTTTTAACTGTCATTGTACTCCCCAGTAATTTATGTAGTATCTAGATAGAAGATGTTCACTATATGTTGAATGAATGAATGAATGAAAAGAAAAATGATGGGATAAAATATAATTGTTGGAAGCTTTTTGTGGTAGCAGTTAATATGGAATTGATGAGACAGAGGGCTTACATAACAAAATGGTAGCCACAATGACTTAACTTTTATTTTCCTACCCTGATTTTCTTTCAAGGGACCTTTGCTCACACTGTTCTCTTGCCCAGAACATTGCCCTCATTCTTGTTGTTCAACTAACTTCAGATATTTCTTCTTAAAAGCATTCTTAAAAGCATCGAATCCTATCTTTAATATGTCTTCCAGCATTACATGTAAACACTTTAAGGTACATTGCCAATGTTGTCCAATCATAAAGTCCTGCATTCTTGAGAATCTTATTCTCTCCCAAAAGTCTTTTCTGCCTACTCATTGCACCAAAGCAAATTTCCCCTTATGTTTTCCCTTGAAAAAGCAAGGATAGGACCAAGATTGAGTAACATATATTAAGGAACAGATGACCTAAATTAAATATGTGTCACAGCACTCTGAAATCAATGTATAGGCTATACACACAAAACGTTCCATCCATTCATTCATTCATTCAGCAAATGCATATAGTAAAGGCCTTGGATGTGGCAGCCACTGTGCTATCTACCAGAAAAGTAAATAAGATACACTACATTTCTGTAAATGTATATGGCAAGTAGTTTTCAGTATCAAATGACTAACATAATCATTGAAGACCCATTGCTTAGAATTTTATTAAAACATAAGCTCTTCAAACATTAAATACAAGATTAGGTTTTTAAAGTCTTAGGATAGTATGTGGAACTAGGAATATTTCTTCCTATTCTCATTTGGTAATTAAAATTATCTTAAATAGGTCCCTATATTAACAATGAAAGCTCTGTTATCACATAATCGTAACAGAATTTTGGTAAGTTTTTAATAGATTGAAGGGACTTAAATGAGTTTTAATTTCTAACAGAAAAATACAGTCAACTGTTGCTTTTTATTATTATATTATTATATACTTATTTTATATATATATTGTATATTATATATTATTATATTATTATTATTATGAAATAATTATTATAGATTTAAGATACTGTATTTATTTGCTAATGCAGATCATTAGTTCTAATAGTCATTGTATTATTTGACCTTTATTTATTCAACTTTTTAAAGAGATCAAAATTAGAAGAACATAGATCTAAAGTACTACTAAATGGGGGAGAAGCTAAGATGGCAAACTATGAGGAGGACCATAGACTTGCCTCTTCACTTGAACACAGCTAGGAAAATATCAAATCATTCTGAATATCCAAGAAATCTACCTGAGGAGTGACAGAAAAAACTGCACAATCTAGAGCAAGAGAAGGGACCACATAGCAGAAGGTAGGAGTTGCAGAGATGTGGTTTGGGGGAGAAACAGATCACGGGTGCTGTGGAGGTGGGGGAGCCCTGGTCACAGAGAAAGATGAGAAAGAAGGAGAGGAGTGCACAGGTGATCACACAAGGAGAACACTTCCTCAATGCCATTGACTAGGAAAACGAGGGAGGCTGATTTTTATGAATTTTTGAGACCAGTGGGGCTTAAAGACTTGAGTTTTAGAAGTTTGTGGTATGGCTGGTATTGAGCCATGAGGGCTCTGCAGTGCTTTTGTGGAGAAGGCAGGCAATTAACCCAGGAGCAGATGGCATGATCTGAGGATCACATAAGATGCACTAGGAGAGACTGCTCTTCTTGGAGTGTATCTGAAAGAGGTGGCATTGCCTCTGTGGACAAAAGGGCAGGCAGGTGGCATTTCTCTCCCCTGTTCCCCAGCACGGGGACAGAGACACCTGCTGATGGAAGCTAACCCAGATACTGGCTGTTTAGGGTGCTTTCTCCAAATTCCACTTCCTTTGTGTGTGTGTGTGTGTGTGTGTGTGTGTGTGCACGTGTAACTGCCCTTCTGGGTCAACCTGAATCAATCCCAGTGCAGCCAGACCCTCCCCTAGAAGACCAGCACAGGTATACACCACACCAGGTCCCTAAAGTTTGGAATTTTAAAACTCAGCTGAACTGGTAGGGATAGAACCCAAAATGCAATGCACTGCTATAAGCAGGCAAACAACCCAAAGAGTGTGAAAGCAGCAATCTGGAAAATGCCTGGGATGTAGGAGGGGAAATTTCTTGTGCTTCTGGGAGGCTTTCTCTGACAGCAGCAACTATGAGCTTCCTTCTCTAAGGACAAAGAATCTGGCTGGCACCATTGCCCTCCCCTCTCTCTCAAAATAAACCAACCAACTTCAGTAAATAACACAGTGCAAACACTGGCTGCCTAATCTGTTTACACCAAGTCCCACCAACCTGTGTTCTGATGGTACCACTTTTCTCAGACAAGCATGTGTAAGAACCAGCTCAGCAGGCCCCTCCTCCAGAAGCACAGCACAACCTCTACCCCCACCCCTGCCATGTACCATGCCTACTGACCATAGAGTTATGCAAAACTTTAGTTCTAGTGGAAATAGCATCAGTCTTTCAACAAGCAGAGCAGAGTATACCTTGTTAAACTCAACACACTCTGGCCAAGGTCCAAACACTCCCCACTGCAGGCAAGATAAATCCCTGCAGAGGACTGACCTAAGGGATAGAGTGGCCATAGCACAGCAGCAGAGTGCAACCAGCATACACCAGAGAAATTTTCTGAAGCACCAGGCCCTGGACATTATATGACCTTTTCTTCATAAAGTCATTACTCTCAGGAACAGGAAACATAAAAGACTTTCCCAGAGAAGAAGACAAAGACCTAGCCAAAATGCCAAGATTCAGGAATTCAACCCAAAAGAAAGAACATGAAAAGGCCACAGACAGGGATCTAGTTGAAACAGATATAAGTAATATGCTTGTTCTTGACTTAACAGCAACAATTAAGGATACAACTTGGGCTTAAGAAAAGCATAAAAGACATCAAGGATACTATTATCACAGAAATAAAACAGTTTTAAAATCAATCAGGCCGAAATGAAAAATGTAATAACCAAGATCCAAAACTGACTGGATATAATGACCACCAGGGTGATAGAATCAGAGGAATCAATAAGTGATATGGAAGATACAATTATGGGAAATAATGAAGCTGAATAAAAGAGGGAAAGAAAAGTCTTGGATCACAAGAGTAGACTTTGGGAACTCAGTGTCTCCACTAAACAGAATAACATTTGTATCATAGGAGTCCCAGAAAAACAAAAAAGAGAGAATTACAGATGAAAACTTCCCTAATCTGGGGAAGGAAACAGACATCCAGATCCATGAGGCATAGAGATCTTCCATCAAAATCAACAAATACAGGCTAACACCAAGGTAGATTGTAGTAAATTTGCAAAATACTGTGATAAAGAAAAAATCCTAAAAGTAGCAAGATGAAAGGAGTCCCTAATTTGCAAGGGAAGAAAAATAAGGTTAGCAGCAGACTTCTCAGAAACTTAACAGGACAGAAGAAAGTGGCATGATATATTCAAATTGCTGAATGGGAAAACTCTCCAGCCAAGAATACTGTATTCAGCAAGGCTACATTTAGAATAAAAGAAGCGATAGTTTCCCAGACAAACAAAAACTAAAGGAGCTTGTGACCACTGAACCAGCCCTGCAAAAAATGTTAAAGACAACTCTTTTAGTGGGAAAGAAAATCCAAAAGTGACAAAAAGTGACAAAAACTAGAAAGGAACAGAAGAAATCTCCAGGAACAATGACTTAACAAGTAATACAATGGCATTAAATTCATATCTATCAATAATCACTCTGAATGTAAATGATCCAAATGCCCCAATCAAAAGATTCAGGATGTCAGAATGGATAAACAAACACATAAACAAAGACCCATCTATATGCTGACCACAACAGACTCATTTCAGACCTAAAGACACCTGCAGATTTAAAGTGAGGGGCTGGAGAAACATTTTTCATGCTAATGGATGTTAAAAGAAAGCTGGAGTAGCCATACTTATATCAAACAGAGTTTTTTAAAGATTGTATTTATTTACTTGAGAGAGAATGAAAGTGAGAGAGAGAGCATGAGAGGGGAGAGGGTCAGAGGGAGAAGCAGACTCCCCGCTGAGCAGGCAGCCCAATGTGGGACTCAATCCTGGGACTCCAGGATCATGACCTGAGCTGAAGGCAGTTGCTTAACCAATCTAGCCACTCAGGCACCCCCAGACAAATAGATTTTAAACCAAAGAGATGAAGGGGACTGTATCATAACAAAGGGAATTATCCAACAAGAAAATCTAATAATTGTAAATATGTATGCCCTCAATGTAGGATTGATCAAATATATAAAGGAATTAAAGACAAACAAAAAAGGAACTCATTGATAATAATACAAGAATAGTAGGAAACTTTAATATCCCATTTACATCAATGGACAGATATCTAAGAAGAAAACCAACAAAGAAACAATGGCTTTGAGTGACATACTGGACCAGATGGACTTAGATCTATTTTATCCTAAACATTTTTAGGTTTAGAACATTTTATCCTAAACCAGCAGAATACACATTCTTTTTGAGTGCATCTGGATCATTCTCCAGAATAGATCACATACTGGGTCACAAATCAGGCCTCAACAAGTATAAAAAGGATCAAGATTATACTGTGCATATTTTCTGACCACAGACTATGAAAATGGAAGTGAACCACAGAAAAAATTTATTAAGATTCTGAATACATGGAGGTTAAAGAACATGCTACTAAAGAATGAAGGTGTTAATGAGGAAATTAAAGAAGAAATCTTTTTAAAAAAATACATGGAAAATGAAAACAGAATAGTCCAAAATCTTTGGGATGCAGCAAAGGCTATTATAAGGGGGAAGTATATGCAGGCCTACCTTAAGAAGCAAGAAAATTGTCAAAAATGCAACCCAACCTTACACCTAAAGGAGCTAGAAAAAGAACAGCAAATGAAGCCTAAAGCCAGCAAATGAAGCCTAAAGCCAGCAGAAGAAGGAAAGTAATAAAGCTTAGAGCACAAATAAATGATATAGAAACAAACAAACAAAAAAGCCAGTAGAACAGATCAATGAACTGGGAGCTGGTTCTTTTAAAAAACTATTGAAATTGATAAACCCTTAACTAGACTCATTAAGGAGGGGGAAAAAAAAAGAGAGAGAGAGAGAAAGGACCCAAGTAAATAAAATCATAAATGAGAGAGAAGAGATACTGAACAACATCACAGAAATATAAACAATTAAAAGACAATGTTATGAAAAATTATATGCCAAAAAATTGGGCAGTCTGGAAGAAATGGATAATTCCCTAGAAACATATAGAGTACCAAAACTTACACAGGAAGAAATAAAAACTTGAACAGACTGATAACCAGCAAAGAAATAAAATCAATAATCAAAAATCTACCAAAAAATAGAAGTCTGGGGCCAGATGGCTTCCCAGGAGAATTCTACTTAACATCTTTTTTTTTTCTTAATTTTTTAAACTTTTAAATTTATTTTGTCAGGGACAGAGGCAGAAGAAGAATCTTTAGGTTCCATACCGAGTGTGGAGCCTGATTGGGCTCATTCTCATGACCCGGAGATCATAACCTGCACTGAAACCAAGAGTCAGATGCTTAACTGACTGAGCCACTCAGATGCCCCTATACCTAATGCTTAAAGAAGAGTTAGTACCTATTCTTCTCAAGCTATTCCAATAAATAGAAATGGAAGGAAAACTTTCCAACTCATTCTGCAACACCAGCATTTTGTGATTCCAAAATTAGACAAAAACTCCACTAGAAAAGAGAACTAAAGGCAAATATCCCTGATAAACCTGGACAGGAAAATTCTCAATAAAATAGTAGCAAACTGAATCCAAGAGTACGTTAAAAGAGTCATTAACCGTGATCAAGTGGGATTTATTCCAGGGCTGCAAGGGTGGTTCAATATTCACAAATCATTCAGTGATACACCACATTAATAAAAGAATGGATAAGAGCTATATGATTCTCTCAATAGATGCAGGAAAAGTACTGGACAAAGTACAACATCCCATTCATGATAAACACCCTCAACAAAGTTGGATAGAAGGAATATATGCCAGCATCATAAAGGTAATACATGAAAGAGCCCACAGCTAATATATTCCTCAATGGTGAAGAACTGAAAATTATTTCTTTATGGTCAGGAACAAGACAGGCATATCCACTCTCATCATTGTTATTTAACATAGAACTGGAAGTCTGATGCCTCCAAAATAAAAGGAATCCAAATCATTAAGGAAGAAGTCAAACTTAAATTATTTGCAGATGATATGATATTCTATATAGAAAGCCCAAAAGACCCCTCAAAAATTGCTAGAACTAGCTTTGCGCAGTGGCAGTATCGTAGCCAATGAGGTTTATCCGAGGCGTGATTATTGCTAATTGAAAAATTGCTAGAACTGATAAAAGCATTCCGTAAAATCATAGGATACAAAATCAACATATAAAAATCTGTTGCATTTCTATATATCAATAATGAAGCAGCAGAAAGAGAAAATCAAGGAGTCAATCACATTTACAATTGCACCAAAAACCATAAAATACCTAGAAATAAACCTAACCCAAGAGGTAAAAGATCTGTACTCTGAAAACTACAAAACACTGATGAAAGAAATTGAAGATGACACAAAGAAATGGAAAAACATTTCATGTTCATGGGTTAGAAGAACCAATACTGTAAAATGTATATAGTATGCAAAGCAATTTACACAATTAATACAATCTCTATCTAAATACAACCAGCATTTTCCACAGAGCTAGAACAAATAATCCTAAAACTTGTATGGAATGACAAAAGACCGAGAATAGCCAAAGCAATCTTGAAAAAGTAAAGCAAACCTGGAGGTATCACAATTCTGGACTTCAAGTTAAATTACAAAGATGCAGTGATCAGGATAATATGGTATTGGCACAAAAACGGACACATAGATCAATGGAAATCCCAGATATAGAAACCCAGAAATGGACCCACATTATATGGTTAATTAATCTTCTACAAAGCAAGAAAGACTTTCTAATATGAAAAAGACTATCTCAAAAAAAAAAAAAAAAAAAAAGAAAAAGACTATCTCTTCAACAAATGGTGTTGGACAGAAACATGCAAAATGATGAAACAGGACCACTTTCTTATACCATAGACATAAATTCAAAATGGATGAAAAGCCTAAATGCAAGACTTGTAACCATCAAAATCCCAGAACACAGACAGTAACCACTTTGACATCAGCTGTAGCAACTTCTTAATAAATGTCTCCTGAGGAAGGAAACAAAAGAAAAAATAAACTATTGGGATTTCATTAAGATAAAAAGCTTCTGCACAATGAAGAAAACAACCAGGAAAACTTAACTTTTAGAATGGGAGAAGATATTTACAAATGATATATCTGATAAAGGATTAGTATCTAAATTATATAAGGAATTTATCAAATCAACACCCAAAAAATGGATAATCCAGTTACAAAATGGGCAGAAAACATGAACTTACATTTTTCCAAAGAAGACATACAGATAGCAAATATACTTGTAAAGATGCTCAATATAACTCATTATCAGAGAAACACAAATAAAAAATTCAATGAGATATTATCTCACACCAGTTAGAACGGCTAAAATCAACAGCACAGGGAATAATAGGTATTGTGGAGGATGCAGAGAAAGGGAAACCCTCTTACACTATTAGTGGGAATGCAAAAATGGTGCAGCCACTCTGGAAAACAACATGGAGCTTTCCTTAGAAACTTGAAAATAGAACTACCTAACAATTTAGCATCTGTACTACTAAGTATTTATCCAGAGGATACAAAAGTATTGACTTGAAGGGATACATGCACCCCGATCTTCATAGTAGCATTACCTACAATAGCCAAATTATGAAAGAGCCATCCAGTGCTGAATGGATAAAGAAAGTGGGCCATATACATATAATGGAATATTAGTCAGCCAGAAAAAAAGAATGACATCGTGTCCTGAGCAATGATGTGGATGGAGGTAAAGAGTATTACAGTAAGTAAAATAAATCAGTCTGAGACTGACAAATGCCATATGCTTTCACTCCTATGTGAAATTTATGATAAAAATAGATTGACATATAAAAAATAGAGGCAAATCAAGACACACACTCAACTATAGAGAACAAACTGATGGTTACTGGAAGGTAGTTTGGGAGGGGAATGGCTTAAGTGGGTGGTGGGTTAAGGAGGGCATTAGTAATGATAAGCACTGTGTGTTGTATGTAAGTGTTGAATCACTAAATTCTACACCTAAAACTAATGTTACACTGTATGTTAGTCAACTAGAATTTAAATAAAAACTTGAAAAAATAATAAATAAATATATATTTGAATGTATTTACTACTTAGATTCCTTTTTTTAATCCTAGGCACAGAAATCAATAGGTTGTTTCCTAATCCCACATGAATTTAAGTGTGGCTACATAACTGAGTTTTGGAAAGTGAGTAAAAATTACGTGACCCACTTTCATGAGTCCTTGAAAACTTCCCAATGGTTCCCTCCTCTGGCTGGATGCATCTGACAAGGAGACTTATGGAATGGTGAAGGCAAAAGTGGGAAGGAGCCTGTGTCCTGAGTGGCTCTTCTGCTAACTACAGAACATGAACAAGAAGAAAATTTTGATTGGCTTGATCTTTCAGATAGTCAAGCCCAATTGTTATGCGAATTTTCCTACCTAATGCATAGATCTAGCCTAGTAAGTATCTTATAGATGCCATTCAATAAACCATTGCATATAATAAAAAATAATTAGACTAATCACTGGCATTCTATCTGAAAAAAACAAATGAACTCTGGTGGGGGAAAATACTGAGATTCATTTTCTCATTTTTTTTTTTTTTTTTAGAGAAAGGTACTTGATAGAGAAGTATGAGTGTCAATCCCTAAAATTAAGTGGCAATAAATCTAACAAGAATGTTTTAGGTTTAAAAAAAATACCTCTGAAAGTGTGATACATTTGTTTTTGTTTTTCATGTTCTGTTTTCAGGTTTGAATAATTGTTAATAAAACCTGATTGCATAGAAAATCAGGAAATAAATATTTGGAAATACATGAAGTTCTATTTAAAGACTAAGATTGATTATGGAAAAACATGTCTTTAGCTAAATGGTTCAGTGTAATTGAGGTCACCATTTAGTCATTTAAAAACTTTCATCATTCAAGGCTTTTAAATATTTTATGAATCATGTAATTAGAGTATTTGTGTAAGCACTGTAGTTCATGGTAGGAAATGTACCTGCCACCATATGAGTCTCTTATGAAATCACAGTGATGAAACTTTTAAAATACCCTTAGCAGCCAGATCTAATTTGAGAGTAGATATCAGTAGGTTTATTCTCAAAAGGAAAAAAATAATCAAACTTTATCTCTTCCATTTGCAGCCTCAAATCAAAGGTGAAGAGGCATTAAAAATTTAAACACATATTACACAGCTTTTTCAATATCAGGCATTATCAAAATTCAAATATTTCTAATAAATAGAGATGGTGATAATTGCTGAGGATTTAGTTGATTACAATTATTTTGAATTCAAAATGTGCACTTCCTTATAATTGATTTTAAATTACTTAATTTCTTCCTGCATTATTGATGTCATTAGCAAAACCAAGTTGCTACTAAGAAAATCCAAAGAAGTAAGCATTGATAAATTAGCCTCTTAGGAGTATATACCTACAGACCATGTCATTTCAAAATTAATGCGACATTTTTGATGCTTTGGGTAGGAAAGGAGAAGCTGAATACAAAAATTGCCTTTATCAATGTTTTACACCAAAGTAACTGAATCATGTTTAAAAGAAGGAAGTGGTTACTTTTATTATTTTCATTGATAGAGTGGTTTATCGTATTTAGTACTAGTGCATAAAAAATCTAATCAAATCTGTCCTTGTAAGAAATGGACTCTGATTTCCTGCTATCAACCATATGGAATACTTTCATTTCTAGATAGTAACATTAGAAGCCATAAGACATATGAAAGTTTTAGGATACTCCCAGAGTAAGCTGGGACCATCCTCTTAACACAAGACAACTTCATAAAGCTTCCAGAATGCACATGACTCAAGTCATTATATTTTTTCTGTAAAAGTGCATGCTCTCTTCACAAAGTATCTTTTCATGAAGTTTAACCTAATTGTGGCCCATTATTTCTAATCAGCATGGTGATGCTCATTTTTCACCTTCATCTTCTTCAGTTCCATAAAAATTCTCTACCTCAGAAAATGGGCCCTCTCAACAACACCAGGTTTTTAAAATTTTTTTTCTCATTAAATTCCCTACAAAGTAAGTATCAAATCCTTTTCTATTTTTGAATAATCTTTAATCCAACCTCTTCTTATGAACATTTTATTCATCATTACAATAGATTCCCCCCTCCCACATTTTATTTATAAGAATCCATTCCTTTTTCTTAGTATACCACCATAACCTTCTTTGGGACATGTCTTTCCACTTATTCCTATTATATACATACTGGTTGAGACTAATAACCATCCTTGACGATGGTGATTGTTTCAGGATGGGCAGTCAGTCTAATCGTGTGTGTGTGTGTGTGTGTGTGTAGGTATTTCAACATAGGAAATAAAGAAATTTAAACTGCAATAGACATACCACCCCTATGGTGGGAGAATCTATCTCACACTGAGCCTAGGTGAGAACAAAATAACCTATCTTGTTCTTAAGGCAAAAATACAGGGAGCCATCATTCTCAATTCTCTCCTACCCAAACCCCACCTTTAATGTCTTGGATAATACTGTCAGACTTATTTAGAAAAATACAACAAACTAACCATTTGTCACCATCCTACCCAAATAACCAATCAATACTACCTTTGTATTTTTGTCTAGATTAGTATAACAGTCTCCTAATACTTCTCATTTTTCTACTCCTAGCATAATACATTTTCACAAAGTAGCCAGAAATCAGAATTTCTGTTTCAACTATGATGTAGTAGCTTAGCTTAAATAACCTTCTCCAAGATCTTTGCAAATGGCATATGCAATAAAGGGTTAAATCTAAAATTTATAAAAAATTTATAAAACTCAACACTCCAAAAATGAATAATTCAATTAAAAAGGGGCAGGAGATATGAATAGAGATTTTTCCAAAGAAGACATCCAGATGGCCAACAGATACATGAAAGATGTTCAATATCACAAATCAAAACTACAATGAGATATCACCTCATACCTGTCAGCATGGCTAAAGTCGACAACACAAGAAAAAACAGGTGTTGGCGATGCTATGGAAAATGGAGGACCCTCTTATACTGTTGTGGGAATGCAAACTGGTGCAGCCACTCTGGAAAACAGAATGGAGTTTCCTCAGACAATTAAAAATAGAACTACACAACAATCTAGCATCTGCACTACTACTAGGTATTTATTTAAAGAATACAAAAATAACAATTGAAAGGGATACATGCACCTCAAGATTTATAGCACTATTATCTTCAATAGGCAAATCATGGAACTAGCCCGAATGTCCATTGATTGATGAATGGATAAAGAAGACATGAATATGAATACATGCATATATTTATATATTAAATGTTGCATATTTATATATTATATATACTTATATATATAAAGAGAGAATGGAATATTATTTAGCTAAAAAATGAAATCTTGCCATTTGCAATGACATGGGTGAAGCTAAAGAGCATTATGCTAAGTGAAATATGTCAGAGAAAGACAGATAACGTATGATTTCACTCATATGTGGAATTTAAGAGGCAAAACAAATGAGCAGGGGCACCTGGGTGGCTCAGTTGGTTGAGTGTCTGCCTTTGGCTCAGGTCATGATCCCCAGGTCCTGGGATCAAGTCCTGCATTGAGCTCCCTGCTCAATGGGGAGTCAGCTTCTCCTTCTCTCATTCCCCTTGCTTATGCTCTTTCTCTCTCTCTCTCTGTCAAATAACTAAATAAAATAGAATAAAAGATCCTAAAAGATGAGTAAAGGAGAAAAAATAAGAAAGAGAGATAACCCAAGGAGCACACTCAACTATAGAGAACAAACTGATGGTTACCACAAGGGAGGTAGGTGAAGGGTGGGTGAAATAAGTGACGGGGATTAAGGAGGGCACTGTGATGAGCACAAGGTGATGTATGGAAATGCCCAATCACTATATTGTACACCTGAAACTAATATTATACTGTATGTTAACTAACTGGAATTTAAATAAAAACTTTAAGAAAAGCCCTCTCCCATGAACAAATAGAGAAGTGAGATAATAATACTTTTAAATTGGTTTGAATGCGCCAAAGCAAATCTTCATCCAGGAATGAAGATTCCAGGATCACGGGAAGAAGAGAAATACACAGAAGTGAGTGGGGCACTTTCTTCTTTCTCCTTCTAGGACTTGCCAATTTCTCTGAGGGCGGGTCTAGAGACCAAATAAAAAGCATTCTGTTTTTTACCAACGTATCAAAACTTGCAGAGTGTATCTAAAGTTTGGAGGCAAATTTACAGCCTTAAGTGTGTGTGTGTGTGTGTGTGTGTGTGTGTGTGTATACATGCCTTCCAAGAATGACAAAATAAATTAAAAACAAAAACGTAGAAGCAAGGCAATAATGAAGATCTTATTGGATTTATTTATATAATTAATAAATTCCTAGCAAGATGGAGCAAAGAGAAAGAGAACAGATCCTCAAAATCAGTAATGAAGAGAGCATGTAAATAAATATCCTACAGCATAAATGGATGGGATTATTTAAAAAGCCAATAATTTAAATTTTATATGAAATGGAAAAGTCATTTAAAAAAACATAATAAAACTGGCACAAGAATATGAAGATATCATTAGACCTTTATATATTTAAATATATACATTTAAATTAAAATCATTCCACAATGTAAACTCCAAGTCTAAGTTACTTTACAGTTTATCTTCTCAAACATTTGAGGAAGAAATAACCCATCAATTTCATGTAAACACTTCAAGATATGAAGAAGATAGGATAAGCAGTTTATTTCTTTTAATGATACTAATATAAACTATTTATTAAAAACAGTACAGTCATTACAAGAAATGAAAATCTTAGGCCAATATCTTGCATGTATATAAACATAAAAACCTCAAACAAATATTAACAAATTGCACAGAACCAAATATAAAACCAATAATAGGTCATACTCAAACTGGGTTTTATTCCTGGAATTCAAATTTAGTTTATCCTCTGAAAAATCAGTCATGGTAATACATCACGTTGAAAGAATAAAAGAGAAACACAATGGAATAATTATAATACATGAAGAAAAGTCTGTTGATAAAATTCAAATCTCTGTTACAACAAAATGCTTTTAAAAAAAACCTGAACAGATTAGAAACAGAAGGTACTTCTTAACATAGAAAAGTCTATTTAGAAACAAAAACTTTCGGCAAACATCATATTTCATGTGAACTACTCAATACTTTCCCTGTAACATCAGGAAAGAGACAATGATGTTTAAGTTGAGAGACAATTCTCCATAGAGCTTTTCAAGACTACTTTGTGATGGGTATTTGTATTGTAAATTACGTTGAAGAGAGTTCTATAACAGGTATAGCTTTCACCAGATTTATGGAAAAGCATCAGTACAGTGGAAAAGTACAGTGGAAAGAATCATGTCTTCAATAATAGAGCTTCTTTAACTGTGTATTTACATGGAAAACAAATCTTGATCTCTACATCATCCTACATACAAACATAAATCCCAGGTATATGGTGTGTGAAAGTTTTTTAAAAAGAAAGAGAAAAATTCTAGAATATAACAGGAAAATATCTTCATGACATTGGGATTAGTGGAAAGCCATAATTAGAAACTAAAATACAGTAAGTCTGACGATTCACAGACCTGTACCCTTGAGGCTAATAATACATCATATGTTAATTTTAAAAAATTTAAAAAATAAATTTAAAAAATAGAGAAAAAAAGAAATTAAAATACAATAATTATATAGGAAAAGACTGACAAATTGGAGATCATTAAAATTAAGATTGATCAAAGACACCATTAAAAGATTGAAAATCCACAGAAGGTATCCTTTAATTTAGGAATGGATACACAAACTGTTTATCATTTGATGAATATGGAATATTATTGGGATGAAATATTATTCATCAATAAAAGGAAATGACCTACTAAGCCACAGACTAAGAGGAATCTTAAATGCAGATTGCTAAGTGAACAAAGCCAGTATGGAAAGGCTACACAGTGTCTGATTTCAACTATATGACCTCCTAGGAAAGGCCAAACTATGGAGACAATAAAATACCAGGGGTTGCCAAGAGCTTGGGAAATGAAATAACCAATAGGTGGAACACAGGGGATTTTTAGGGCACTGAAACTATTCAGTATGAAATTATAACGATGGATTCATGACATGCTGCATTTGACAAAATCCATAGAACTGTACAACAGAGTGAACCCTAATGTAAACTATGAACACTAATTAATAGTGTATCAATATTAATCAGTTATGACAAATATAGAACACAAATACACATATTAGTCAATAGGAAAAACTGCATTTAGTGCAGGGATAGGTATAATGGGAATTTTATTCTGCTCAATTTTATTTGCTCAATTTTCCAGTAGACATAAAACTGTTCTAAAAAAATGAGGTTTATTATAAAAAATCCACAGAGGGGGAGGAGATATTTCCAATGTATATATTCAACAAAGTACTCATATCTAAAAAGCTCCTAATTAGTAAAAAAATATAAATAATTCAAAAGAGGGAAGAAATGTGAAAATGTACTTCAAATCTAGACTACCCAAATGACCAATAAAAATGAAAAAGTTGGGGCACCTGGGTGGCTCAGTGGGTTAAGCCACTGCCTTCGGCTCAGGTCATGATCTCAGGGTCCTGGGATCAAGCCCCGCATCGGGCTCTCTGCTCGGCAGGGAGCCTGCTTCCTCCTCTCTCTCTGACTGCCTCTCTGCCTGCTTGTGATCTCTCTCTATCAAATAAATAAATAAAATCTTTAAAAAAAAATGAAAAAGTTGCTCATATTCATTAGCTATATGGTCAATCAAATTTAAGTCACAAAGAAATATCACTATTTTCAGAATTGCTAAAATTAAAAATAACACCTAGCCAGGATATAGAATAATTGTCACTCTTCCCAAAAGAGTGGGAATATTCTTTCCATGAACACACCCACACACTGTTCCCTTGTTCCTTTCAATCTTTATTTACATATTATCAACTCATAGTGGACTTTCTTAACAATCCTATTTTAAAAGTCCCCCATTCTCAATTTATATCTCCTCATTTATTTCATAGATCTTACTACTTCTTGTCATATTTTATATGACTTTGTTCACTGTTCTCTCCCAGCTTCCTGAACAATAAATAGTGTGTGGTCTGGCTTTCAATAAATAAAAGTTGAATGAATAAATGAATGAATGAATGAGTCAGTCAACTGATGAATGAAGGTAGCTTGAATTTTCTGACACTTTAAAACTATGTGTTGGTAAAATGAGTGATTAGTGGTGCCTAGGTGGCTCCGTTGAGCATCAAACTCTTAGTTTTGGGCTCAGGTCATGGCCTCAGGGTCTTGAGATAAAGTCCTGTGTGAGTGCAGAGCCTGCTTAAAAGAGTCTCTTTCTCCCTCCCTCCCTCCTTCCCTCGCCCCCTCTCCCCACTCCCACTGTGTCTCTCTCATAAATCAATCAATCAATCAATCAATCAATCTTTAAAAGAAGTAATATAATAATAAAAAATAAAATAATGATGACAATAATAGTGATAATAGCTGACACATGTAGTGCTTACTGTAACATATATATGTCACACACTAATTTAATCCTCAAAATAATCCTGAAAAAGATACAAATACTTTCTTGTTTTAGCAATAAAAGTTAAACTGAGGTCTAAGGACAGTGGACTTTTTTCACAAGGCTTATAAGTGGGGAAGCCTGTATAAAAATACAATCTAAGTTCAGAGTACAATCCTTTAATTATTAGGATACATCACTTTTCTCTACAGTATGGGGTGTTAATAGAAGGATAATACATACACAGAGGAATAGTCTAATTTTATTAATTAAAGGACATCATGTCTTATCTGTATATAAATACACGGAAGAGTGGACAAAAAGCAATTCAATGTATGCCCCAATTAGCTTTCTAGTCCTCACTATGGGTTAAGCATCTATCACTGATAATGCTTGAATGGGAACGGAGTTTGTGTCAAATTCTTAGAGAAATGAATTCTGGGTCCTTAAAGAATATTAATTGCCCATGGCTACTCACAATTGTTTAGAGAAACAAAATTCTGGCTAGATGTTTGCCTTCTGGCTCAATGCGTGCAAATACAAATCATAATAAATTATGTAAGATAGTTTGTACATACTAGAGCTTTCACACCATTACCTTTTGTCAGTGCATGCAATGGTAAATAAAGCCCCAACGCATTACCAAGAAAACTACATACACCAGGTTGAATTTAACATCCAATGTCCAAAGGTGATTAGGAAATGTTAAGTAACACCAGATCTCAGGTCTACCCGAAATTCCGTTCTTATATAAACCAGAGCTAGTACAGTGCCATCTTTCCAGAAACACCACTTTTCTTTAACTGAAAAATAACTTTTATTTTATTTTATTTTATTTTCCACAGGATATCTGTAACAGCAGTCACAGAACACAAAATAAGGGATGTTAAGTGAAGAAACATACCTCGTAAGTTTTGTAGCTATTACATTTTTAATAATGTTAAGGAAGATCAGTAAAGGTCTTTGCCCTAACTATAACATAGGTTCATCTGTATGTACTAGAGATAATCTTGAATTATGCAGGGAAGAAATGAATTTCTCTATCATGTTAAATTTCACATGTATATAATTCAGGTGTAGTAAGACAGCCTAATATCTTTTCAGACTCAGACCCTTTCCAGCTTTCTCTTTTATAATTCCTAGGGAGAAACTCTCATACAAATGATGCCGGGGGGGGGGCTTTGCTCATAAAAATCCAGACTGTAAGCAAAAAGAAGAAAGAAAAAGAAAAATGAAAATGCCATGGTCACTTCTTGTCAATGACATAACCAAGACATTTTTGTTTTGTTTTGTTTCATTTCGTTTTAAGTAGGATCCACACCCAACATGGGGATCTAACTCACCACTCTGAGATCAAGGTCACATGCTCTACCAACTGAACCAACCAGGTGTCCTGACGTTATCCAGGATGTTTGACAAATCAATTGGCCCTAAATACTGACAGATATAAATCACACAGGGACTCCTAACTTCAAGGAAATTTAGTAGATATAATCTTCATTGTTAATGATCATGTATCCAGCAAAGGATCAGGATGTTTACTGTTATAGAAAGAGGGTTCTGTGTGATAACTAGCAGTCTCCATCACAGTTGTCATGTTGTAATTCAATGGGAATTCATTTGCAAGTCACACCTTAAATGGAGTCACTCTCCCTGTCAAGAGGAATGTACTGTTACATGCTAGAAGCAAATAAAATGATACCCTACAGGAAAATATAGGTAAATTATAGTTTTTCTCTGTTTCATTCTGGTGATCATACCATAATGTATGAAGTTGAATTACTCTGTTGTACAAGTGAAATTAATGTAACATTATACATCAACTATACTCAAATTTAAAAAAAATTAAAAACATTTACTGTAAGATGACACTGCTGAAGAGCCTCTTCAGCTCAAACTCATTAAGTGCTATAAAATGTCTATGTTCAGTGTACTTCTAGAGAACTCATTAGACATCATATTATGGTACCATTTGGAGTTAGGAAAAAAGTAAATGTGCATATAAATATTATTTTTAAAGACTTGAAGATGAAAGAAGACGAGCAATTATTGACAGAGATTGAGAATTTCTGAAAGGGGATCTGATTGAAGTACAGAATATATTGTGACTCTCAGACCAGAATCAGCTAAAACTGAAGAATTCAAACATTAGAGAATTTTATAATGATCACTTAGGAAAGAGAAGTAGATACTAGTACAGCCATCCTAACACCAATTATTTATTGAAAATAATTTGATATTTATAATAAAAGTACTCTGATTTTAACTTGTAGTTTACTACATACAACTAACTATATTAGCCTACAAGTAATACAAAGCTGAATTTCCAAAAGCTTAACCACACAGATATATACAGATATATACAGTTCTTGTGTATGAGAAAGTATAGAATTATAGTCCAGTAGCTCCAAAATATCATTAATTTTCAGTTTTATTTCTTTCTTTTTGCATTTTAAGATTTTATTTATTCATTTGAGAGAGAGGGAGGGAGAGCAAGTGAGCAGAGGGAGAGGCAGAGGGAAAAGCAGGCTCCCTGCTGAGCCAGGAGCCAGACCTGGGGCTTGATCCCAGGACCCAGAGAACATGACCTGAGCTGAAGGCAAATACCTAACCATCTGAGCCATTCACACACCCCATGCATTCAGTTTTCAATGTCCTGGTTGAAAAAAAAAAAAAAAAAAAAAAAAAGGTAAAGCTTTCTTGAGTTTTTTAATAGCTATTATTCCAAAATGGGTCAGTACTGTATAATATAGATTTCCTTTTTAAAAAAAAAAAAGGAAGCTTGAGAGATGGGAAATTAGAAGAATACAAAGAAATGAAACAGTCTTGGTTTTGGGGTGGCCAATGCACAATGTCTGCTAGTTCTCTTTTTATGGGGCTCCTGAGTGGCTCAGTCAGTTAAGCAGCTGCCTTCGGCTCAGGTCATGATCCCAGGGTCCTGGGACTAAGCCCTGTATCAGGCTGCCTGCTCAGTGGGGAGTCTGCTTCTTCCTCTGCTGTTCCCCTTGCCTGTGCTCTCTCTCTCCCTGTCAAATAAATAAATACATACATAATACATGAATAAAATCTCTAAAAAAAAGTTCTCTTTTTAAAGTTACTATTATAGCAAATTACATATTTACATTTTCTTTCAACAAAACCCTTTTTGTTTTTTTTTTATAAAATACTGAGATTAAATAATCTCCCTGAGTTTTGGCAGGAATACTATCTGATTCAAACCTTTGTCTGACTAAATACAGTACAGATTCTGCTGAGACTGGGTGTGGCCTATTATTCTTCAGTTAATGTCCACCCCTTAGCCCCATGCCACACATCTCCATGGCAAGGATATATTTCCCAGATCATAAACACTGAACTTTGTTACATGATGTTTCTTTGACTTCATCCGAGGTAAAGTGTACTTTTATTTTTTTTATTTTTTTTAATTTTATTTTTTATAAACATATAATATATTTTTATCCCCAGGGGTACAGGTCTGTGAATCACCAGGTTTACACACTTCACAGCACTCACCATAGCACATACCCTCCCCAGTGTCCATAATCCCACCCCCCTCCCAACCCCCCTCCTCCCATCAACCCTCAGTTTGTTTTGTGAGATTAAGAGTCACTTATGGTTTGTCTCCCTCCCAATTCCATCTTGTTTCATTTAAAGTGTACTTTTAAATGCTTTGATTTGAGGCTTAGACATTTGATTTGCTTTATCCAATGGGATTTTAGTGGGTGAGAGGCAACCCAAGGTTTAAAATGAGATGAGTGGTTGCTTGGGCTTGTTCTATAGTTTCCTGTAATTTACTATGAGAAAGATGTTATTTGGCTTGTCACTTGTCCAGAGAAGATGAGAGATCCAGGAAGCAAACCTCTATCCACTGTTTTGTGTTAAGCCCATCTAAACCCTTAGGTGAGGGAGTTCCCAGCCTACTTACAAATAAGTATACGATAAATAAATCTTTGTTTTTGAAAGTCATAGGAAGTTTCAGGTTGTCTCTTATGCAGCATGATTATGCCAATAGATGACTAATTCTTTGGGCAAAACAACTAAAACAATCCTCCTTAAAAATTGACTTAGCTGATTGGGGATGCTAAAACTTATAACATTTGTCATATAATGCTCTGTATGCTAATTGTTGATGTTTATTCTTATTTCTCTCAACACAAAATTAACTTACAGAAGTAAACTAAAGTGATAGTATACAAAACTGTATCTCCATATCCTTAATAACTCATTAAAATTGTAATACTTATGGAATAAGTTTGACTATAAAAATGAGAAATAAATAGTAACTATTTTATTTTTAAAAATCACAAGATAGCCATTTAGAAGTATTTGGATTTCAAATATGGCAAGTAACAACAAGTAGTTACTACTGATTCATACCATATGATTTAAAATCATCTTAAATATAAGAGTAAAGGTAGGTCTTATGCAAAGAAGACACCCAGGTAATGTGCTCAGATTGACTTCTTTATGTCATGGACTATAAACGGTCTGAAAATTGTCCCTAGTTGCAAGCTAACTAGCTAGCCTGCCACAGTTATGAGATGCTGGCAGAAAGCACAGGACTCCTGGGTCAGTGTGGTATTGGGATTAGGATACAGATTTATGGGACAGAGTAGAGACCCCACACATAAAGTCACATATACATAATCAAGTGATTTTATTTTTTTTAAAAGATTTTATTTATTTATTTATTTGACAGAGAGAGAGATCACAAGTAGGCAGAGAGGCAGGTGGAGAGAGAGGGGGAAGCAGAGTCCCCGCTGAGCAGAGAGCACGATGCAGGGCTCAATCCCAGGACCCTGAGACTGTGACCTGAGCCAAAGGCAGAGGCTTAACCCACTGAGCCACCCAGGTGCCCCAATCAAGTGATTTTAAACTAAAGTGCTCAGTAGTAGAAAAAAAGAATAGTTTTTTGAACAAATAATGCTAGAACAACTGACTATCTTTATGGAGAAAAAAAAAATGAACCTAGAGTGGTGTTAGTGGGAATGGTAGAATAAGGACCTGCAAATATCTGCTCCTTTATGGCAGTAATGTTAATACTGAAAAAAAGGAAAAACCAACTTTTCCAGAAACCTGAAAATGAACCAGATTCTTAGAGTTTTTTACTCAAGAAAAATAGCAGAATATAGGTAGAACAGGTGAGCACTGTGGCATTTTAACTTAAGCTATTTCCATTTCCCTTTCTCCAACTTCATAGTAGATTTGAAAACCACACAAGCAACAGCCTGGCAGTCACTGGAGAGAGCTTAAAGGGTTTGAAGTCTCCAAAAACCAAATCCTATGAAAACTGTTATTACATGACAAGCAGGCAAACAAAATCGAAGACTTAAGCAGAGCTGTCAACTGCCTAAGTACTAAGGTGTGTGCCAACACATACACACAGAGCACCGTAGTAAAGTTTGGGAGAATTACCGATTCAGCGCATTTAAGGGAATCTCTGTCCAATTATTAGCTGGCCACTATGCTAACTGAGCAGAGACTTCTGTGGGCACATAGGACAAAGAATACAGACTTAACAGAATTAGTTCAATAAAGTCAGTAAGTACATAAACAGCAACAAACACCACCACAACAACAAAAACAGTAGTAACAACAATGAAACCTGGGGAGAAGGAAATCTACCTGAGAGCTGCCACATTATATTATTTTAAAAGTCCAGCTTTAAATATATATTAAAAAAAAGAGAGATATGCATAGAAACAAGAAAATACGGCATATTCACATTAAAAAAAGCAGTCAATAGAAATTATCCCTGAGGAAATCAGACTTTGTACTTACTAGAAAATATTTTGCATAAGCTATTTAAAATATGTTCAAATAACTAAAGGAAACTAAGTTTAAATACTAAAAAGAATGGTATTATTATCTCACCATATTAAAGAATATCAATAAAGATATAAATTATCAATAAAGAAGAACCAAATAGAAATTATAATTTAAAAGCACAATAATAGAGATGGAAAAAAAAAATCACTAGATTGGCTCAAGATCATATCTGAAGTGACAGAAAAAAGAATCTGTGAACCTGAAGTTAATTGAGATCATCCAGCTGAGGAATTGAAAGCTCAAAAGAAAAAAAGAGAGTGGGGAGAAAAGAAGCAGAAAGAGTAACTGAAGATATAATGGCTGAAATCTTCCCAAATTTTATTTTATTTAAAATTAATTTATTTAATTTATTAATTAAATGATTTATGATAATATTAAATTAATTTATTTTAATAATAAAATAAAATAAATAAAATAAAATTTATTAAAAATAAAATTAAAATTAAATTTTATTTAAAATCATTTACCTACATATTAAAGAAGCTCAAACAACTCATAGTAAAGTCAAACAGACCCAGAGTTAGACTCATTACGTTTAAATGGTCTCAAGACAAAGACAGAGAGAAATGACTCTGATAAAAGGATCCATAACATTATTTTCCTATTGTTGTTATAGAAAAAAAATTGGTAAAACTTAATGGTTTAAATTGACACAAATCTATTATCTTATGTTTTTAGAAGTCAGACATCTTCAATTAATCTCACTTGCTAAAATCAAGGTGTCAAAAGGCCTGAATGTCTTCTAAAAACTCAAGGAGAGAATGTGTTTCCTTGCCTTTTTTAATTTTTAAAGGCTACCTGCATTCCTCCTCGGATCATGGCTCCTTTCTGACATCTTCAAAGCCAGTAAATTAGTTCAAATCATTCTGATGCTTCTGCATCACTCTGAATCTCTGTTTTCTGCTTCCCTCTTCTACTGATAAGGACCTTTATGAGCATATTAGGCCCACCCTGATAATTCTGGATAATCTCTTCAATTCAATGTCAGCTGATAAGCAATCTTAAAATAATCTGCATTTTTAATTCCCCCTTCCTATAGAATCTAACATATTCATGGAGTACAGATACTAGGATATGAACATCTTTGGAGGTGCATTATTCTATCACATTTTATATGATTAAAAGCTGATAGTTCATCATAACCATAAGCAGCTAGAAAGCAGTGAGATGATATAGTCAAAGCATTGAAAGATTCAGCTATCAACCAAGAATTCTACTTCTCCAAAAACTATCTTTCAAACATGACAGAATAATTAAGACAATCACAGGTAGGCAGAAACAGAGAGAATACATTGCTAGCAGACCTGCATTACAAGATACATAAAGGAAATCCTTCTGGCAGATATGAAAGGAAATAAGAAATGTTCACAGATTCAAAAATTTTAGAGATTAGAATGTAGACATCTTTGGGGGATATTACTCTGCCTTCCACAAAGGGAAACTTCTTCAACCTCATAAATATTGTCTATAGCCAACTACAACATCATACTTAATGTTAAAAGACTGAACACTTTCCCTCTACTATCAGGGATAAGTTAAGGATATCATCTCACATCTCCCCATTTATTAAATGTTATACTGGAAATTCTAGCTAGGTCCTTTAAGCTAAAAAAAAGCACATTAGGAGAAAGTAGGGAAAAATGAAGGGGGGGCGGGAATCAGAGGGGGAGACAAACCATGAGAGACTATGGACTCCAGGAATCAAACAGGGTTTTAGAGGGGGTGGGGGTGGAGGGATGGGTGAGCCCAGTGATGAGTATTAAGGAGGGTACTAGGTGTTAATATGCAATGAATCATAAAACACTACATCAAAAACGAATGATATACTGTGTGGTGACTAACATTACACAATAAAAAAAAATTATAAAATAAATAAAAGGTATCAAGAGTGAAAAAGAAGTAAAACTATTTTCTATTTTCAGAAGACATGATTGTGTATATATAAAATTACTCAAAATTCTGGGATTTTGAAAAATCCAAAACTCCTGGGATCGAGCCCCATATCAGGCTCTCTGTTCCTCAGGGAGCCTACTTTCTCCTCTCTCTCTGCCTGCCTCTGCCTTCTTGTGATCTCTGTCTGTCGAATAAATAAATAAAATCTTTAAAAAAAATGCACAAAAATTATAAGAATCTTAAAAATAAGTTCAGCAAATTAGTAAGATACAAGATCAATTTACAGGAATCAATTATGTGTTATACATGAGCAAAGAAGAATCCAAAATAAGAAAATAAGAAAATATTCATTAAATAGCACCAAAAAGGTTAAAATACTTAGAAATAAAATTTAAAAAATTATTGCAAGACTAGTACACTAAAAACTACAAAATACCATGGAAAGATATTAAAGAAGCTCCAAATAAATGGAAAGACATCTCACATTCATGAATCAGAAGACTTAATATTGTAAAGATAATACTCTCCAAATTGATCTGAAGATTTAAAGAAATTCTTATCAAATTCCCTAGCCAGCTTTTTTTTTTTTCCTCACAAACTGACAAGCAGATCCTAAAATTCACCTAGAAATACTAGAGATCCAGTTCAGGCAAAACAGTCTTCAGAAAGAATAACAATGTTGGAAGACTCAACGTTATGTGATTTCAAAACTAACTGGAGAAATGGAATTATCAGGATGATGTGGTGTTTGCATTGGGATAGACATATGGATCAATGGAATATAATTGAAATTCCAAGTATAAACCCTTAAAGTTACAATCAATTGGCTTTTTTTATGTGGGTGCCACAATAATTCAATGGGGAATAGAATAATCTTTTTAACAAATAGCACTGGAGCCATTAGATATCCACTTGTAAAAAAAAAAATACAGCTGAACCTACTGAAGGATTCCAGCTTATAGAACATTTTAGAAAAGACAAATGTAATCTAGGATGAATGTAAATAGATGCTTCCTTGGTCCAAAGGCAGGAGAGGAAGTAGTGATTGTCTGTAAGGGGATATAAGGAAACTTTTCGGTGGGATAAAAAGTTATATAACTAGATCATGGTGGTTGCCCTGGCTCATAAACTGGTTAAACCTCATCACAGGGACACCTGGGTGGCTCAGTTGGTTAAGCAGCTGCCTTCGGCTCAGGTCATGATCCCAGCGTCCTGGGATCGAGTCCCACATAGGGCTCCTTGCTCATCAGGGAGCCTGCTTCTCCCTCTGCCTCTGCCTGCCATTCTGTCTGCCTGTGCTTGCTCTCTCTCCCTCTCTCTCTCTGACAAATAAATAAATAAAATCTTTAAAAAAAAAAAACTCATCACAATGTTTACTTAAAATGTGATATCTGAGCACATATAAATTAAACGTCGTTAAAGTTAATAAAAATAACATGGCCCTGTATGATATAGTTTTATTTTCTATAAAATATTAACTTATTTCTAGGGAAATAATACTGAAGAAATTAATTTGAAACAGTTGCAAATAGAGTAATTAATTTATATCTTTTTATAAGATCAAAAGTAAAGCAAGATTATCATTGTATATGAGGCAATTATGTTATAGTAAAGAATCCATGGCCAACAGAATGACCATTAATTTAAAACAGAGGTGGCTTTATTGTACTTGCAATCTCAAGCTGTTTCTCAAAAATAAGAAATTTTATATCTTTTAAGTATTTCATAATGTAATATTATATGTAATTTTGCCTTTCTAGGAAATATAAATGTTTAATAGATAGATTTAAACATATCTTCTGTTTGTTTCTCAGTATAAGAATGCAAAGTATTAAAATATAATTTCTCACTGGCATAGAAAGTGTGCTGGAAATAAAATGATTTTATGGTGAATTCTGTTGGTATTAAATATTTTTTCATTTTGTTAATGACTATTAGAAAATGAATTTCACCAATAATTTAAACTCACATAAAAATGAAACAAAACACAAGTCTTATGTTGGAATTTTAAGTCTGTCATTATTAGAGAAATAAAATCATACATCACCCACCCCTGGTCTCTGAAATACTCCCAATGATTTAAGACTTTGGCACATGCTTCAGACTATTTATTCATGTATTTAGTTTCATTTTCACTACTCATTGAACTCATTATTAACTTATGATTCTGGTAATCAGCTTTTGACAGTTGATAATGGAAGCTATCACATCAAAGCAATGTGAGCAACCTTAATTAATACTAAAAGGAAGTTCAAAGTAAAAGACATAAAACTCTCCTCCAGTTTGATAGAGACAAAGAGAGAGGTGTTAGGGTAGCAAACAAATTGTTTTCCTTCTCCTCCTCCTTTGGTTATCTAGCCTTGATCATGATTCAAAGGAGCAACTGCATTAAATATACCAGCTTGCACTTGGCTCCAAAGAATACCTTTCTCAAATTTGGATTATGCTCTTGATGAGCAATGTCTCCCCTCATGAAGTTTACGTACAGTCCACCTTGGCAATAAGTGCCATTTTTTATTTTTGGATAGAAAGCAATTTGCCGTACTTGAAGACCACACCATTTCTAGAGGAGGAAGGAGCACCAGTGTGAACAGTCAACTTTCTCTTTGCCTCCAGGACACTGCAGGTAATGTAAATATGCTCCTTGCATATTTACTAGTCCCTTGCCTGTTTAATCCACAATTCCATACACTCAGACTTGCTCCAATATCTAGTAAAAATCATTTTTTCCTTAAGAAAAGATTTCAGGACATGATTTACTACTTTGGGATCAAATCAGCTGCACTGCCAATTTTCTCTTAAATGACACCTCAGTCCTAATTCACAACATTTGTTTAACTGTCCACAATCATTCCTCCACCTTGCCTCCTAGGGCCAGTAACTTAGTTCTTTTTGTATGCTTCTATGGCAGATTCTTCTAATTAAAGGCCATATATATTTGTTTTAGTTTTTCTCTTTGTACACAATACACAATGTAGAGCTAGCTAGCTGCCTAATTGAAATAATCCTTTACTTTAGAATTGGTCACTACTGTGCTTGATCTGTTATTTTTATGACTAGAGACCTGTCCTAAAATCTTTACTCTTTCAATCCCTAGTATTACTAGCCAACACTCACTTTTACCTAATAATCTAGATTTCTCTGTATTGTCCTATTTTGATAGCCCCTCATAAATCTCAGGATCTGAACAGACTACTGTTGCAGGCCCACCTCTGCTCTAGTAAATATTCCATCAGCCAAGTTCCTATTCATTAATTATGAACCAAAGGTATATATTTCTTAGGAATAAATAATTATATTTTCTAGGGATGAATAGTATGCTGTTCAAAGGAACACTGGCTCAGGTGCTCAGTGAACTAAAGGATGCCTTATTTGTTGTACCCTTTAGTTCCCCAAATTTTACTTTTCTAGAAGGTTAAATATTTAAATTTATGTGGTAGTCTTCCTTCCAAAGCATTTATGTAGACTTATATTAATTCGAAAAAGTAGTCATCTTTCAAGAGGCAATTTAATAGTCCAAACAGGTTCACACAACATAAACATTCGGCTTATTTTTCCCCTTTCAAGGACACTGTCTCTAGGTATTCTCTGAAAGAAGAAATACTGCTTTGTTAAAGGTTTCAACATAACTTCCTTCTCAATTCTTTTGAAAAAATATGCGCTCTATGAGGGATAAGACCTTTAGGCATAATAAGTAGCACCTAATATGTATTTCATAAATATTTCTTACAGAAATAGAAACAGTCAACTCCTACACATAATTAATACATGAAAATTTATGAAGTTGTCAGTCTTTTAATTTCTGAAATCTGTTTAATAGTGATCAACAAAAATAGCCCCCTCCATATTTCAAAAGAAAAGGTGACCTTTAAAAATATTCAGGAAAGAAGTAAACTCATCTTTAGAGAAAAGAGCAGAGCACTGGAAATGAATTTTGTATTTGTGTTCCATCAAATACTTATGCAACATTGGTTTTATTTTAAAAAGTGCATCATAAACTATTACAGATATAAGAGCCCTTCTATTGCAGCTTAAGGAATTGTGCCAGTTAGCATGTGATCTTCCCATCATTTTCCCCACTTTTTTAAAACTCCAAATTAGATTATTCAAATGTGTTCTCAAAGAGGTTACCCCTGGAAACCACTCTGAGACTTCATGGGGTACAGAATAGCCTGGCTGCTGATTGGTTTTAGCCTTAGGGAATATCACACCAAAGCACAGCGGTCTCCAATGACTACCAATTTGCTTCCCAGTGTGATGCTAGGTATCGCCTGTGGTCATTAATGCCATACTTGGTAAAAGGATACACTATTTACTGATTGCCCTTTCCTTCATTCACAGTCAAGACAATGAAGACAACCAACTACAGGTTTAAAATTCAACTCTCAAAATTCTCGAGTGTTAAGATTTTGCAGTAAATACTCTTTTCTTTCAGATTTTTACTCATTCAGTTGTGGATTTGTAGAACTTAGGACAGAAGGGGTTTTTGGTTTGTTGTGGATTTGTAGAACTTAGGACAGAAGGGGTTTTTTGTTTGTTTGTTTAAGCTTTCTCCCTTTAGGTAGCACAACAGGGGAAATACTTTTTTATTCACCTAATTTCATTTTTTAATTTTCCTTATTTCTAAAATTGAGTATTTATTTTAATATTTTATTATGAGTTTTATTCTTACTGTCTTTGGTATAGCTCGAAACTAAAATTAAGAGAAAGAACACATTTTCTGATAAACTTGAAATTTATAGTACATGGGCATTCTAGTTAAAGGAACTTGAACAACTGGCTTTACAGATTGATTAATGGATTATCTGATCCTATGGGATCATCTCGTTGGTGAATAGCAAATTCAAATTAATATTCTTAATGCTTGATCTTCTTTTTAAAAACAATGTCAGTCAAAATACCAGAGTTATTTTTATGGGTTCTTTATCTTAGAAATAAGGTATTTTTTAATCAATTAGAATAAGTGACCAAAATTCCCATATTTTAGATGAGCCTAAGAAAAAAGAAGCTACCAACTATATTTAGGAAAATGGAGCTGCAATAACTAGCAGTAATGATTGCAGATTTATTGGACAACCTGTAGATTCAGTCATACGACTCCTTAATAAGTTATAGATGATCCATCCACAAAATGTTTGTAACATTAATAGCACAGCTATTTAAATATTCGTAAATTTAGGCAATGGTATGGATTTGATAACTAGACATTGAGCATGATTCTGATAAGGCTGCATCACAAAGGCTATCTGTCCCTGGACAACTATTTGGTGTTTAATATGAATGACATTTTACTTATTACTTTTTTACAAACAACTTATTGATCTTGTCTTATCGTTCAAATAGTCATATGTTTCTATGCATTGATTTCTTATGTTTCTAACATAGGGATTTAGATAGAGTTAGCTTTTGCCTACCAGTTCCACCAAGTTGATAGATTAATAATGATAAAACACTGATAATTATGGAGATCATTTACTACATTCTAGGCACTCTGTTAAGCCTTTAACAAACACTATTTCATTATATCTTCACATTGGCCATTTGAAATAGTGATTATTATCACCATCTATTGAATAAGAAAGCTAAACCTTGGATGGGTCATAGATTTTTCATACAATTGAATGCAAACTCATTTATTGTTAATATAATGCATAATTATTAATATAAAGTCATAACAATCATGAAGGGTCTGTATCAGAATGTGAACATAGTCAGTTTGTATTCCAGAGCCCCAGTGTTTAAACATGGTGCTCTATTGCTCCTCTCTGGTAGAATGAATTGTTTATCTGAAAATAGACCAACATTTCTATAAACCATCAACTCTCAGGACTGCAGGGGACCTTGAGGATCTTACAGTCTAATGTCACCCATCATTTTTGCAACCAACTTTCCAGTAATGGCCTCACTATTCAAAATGCAGCCCATGCCGTGAAGAAACAGTCGCTTGTACTGTTCTGAAGTTATTTCTCATAATATATTTTTTGGACTTCTTGTCCCACTCTCCAAAGAATTCTAGTGTCTCTCCTTCAACTTCAAGTGGTGGTTTTCAATTCTCAGATTGTCTTAGCAGTCACTGAGTATCTATAATAAACTAGATTAACATTTTATTAAATACATGTTACCTCATTTAACCCTTATCATATTTGTGTGAAGTAGATTTTATTATTTCCTTTAAAATGGCTGAGAATGATCTCCTAATGATTCTAGAACAAATAAATGGCAGAGCTCAGCGAGTACCCATGTCTTCTGATGCTGTCTATTTTGCCCTCACGAATCAGTCTTACAAATTTAAAGTTCAATGGATTCTGATTTACAATAGATGTAATTGTAATTCCCATTTATTTTCCACTTCTAATTATCCTACCCACGTTTTAGTACTAATTTTAAAATTTCAAATGTTTTTCTTGTTCTACCCATACAGCTTTCTATTCTGCTTTATGTTTAGAAATAACATAAGCTAGGCCTCCCTGATTCCTAGCCTGAAATATGACCATTCAAATAATTTCTCATACTGAAAAAGTAACTCAAAAAAGATTTATGAGGAATAGGGGCACCTGGGTGGTTCAGTTGGTTGAGTGTTGGACTCTTGGTTTGGGCTTGGGTAATGATCTAAGGGACCTGAGATGGAGACCCACTCAGGCTCTGTGCTCAGGAAGGAGTCTGCAGGAGATTCTCTTCCTCTGCCCCTCCCCTACTGCATACCTTTTCTCTCTCTCTCAAAATAAATAAATAAATCTTAAAAATAAATAAATAAAAGATATATGCAGAACAAACTCTTAATATGATATGTTCACACTGAATTAAAAAGACATTTGTGAAGATAAGTAAACACCAAATGAGGAACTTTTTCAATACATAATTTCGAGAAAATATATTTTCAGTCTAATTATTTATATTATAGTAATTATGTTGTCTTGGAAACATCTTTAACATGTTTATTTAAACTAATATCATTTGTCAATGACCCATGTACTTTGTGCATAAAATGGGATGGCCTATTTTAACTCAATAAAAGCAACATGCAACATTATGAAAGTTTAACCAATATTAATTTCCATGCAACATAATTATTATTTTATAATTTTTAATTATGAAGTAATTTAGACAAAGGGACTATATTTGTTCATAATTTATCAAAATCTTCCTTCAGAAAAGGGTAATGCAGTCTCTGTGTGATTTTCATCATATGCATCAACATATTATATACTGGAATTTTTGAAATCCTTTGTTCATTTTCTGTGAGTATAGGTCACACTTCTGTGGGTATGGGATTTACTCAATGTCTTCATCCTCATGTCTTAGGACCAACAAATTGGAAATAATTGTTAGATTCAAGACATGTGTAATTAAACAGCATAATATCTAAGATACTTTTTTGTTGTCTTGCCAAAAAGAAAATTTTAGTAAGTGGTACATTATATCATAAAAATCTTCCTTCAACAGGCCTTTTAATGATGATAAATAAAAAGCTTGTGCAAACCGAAGCAATTAATCCTTTTGAAGTGTTCCACTAAAATCACTAATAAGGGACCCAAAATGCAAATACATACATAAATTATTCTTTTGTGAATTTACATTTGGGATTATTACATTTTTTTCCTCTATCCTTGAGAAAAAATAGTTTCATTAGCAATTGCATTCCTTTAAACATTCATTTAAATCAAAGTTTGGATTCAAAAGAAAGGTGTAAAATATAATCATATTATACATGTTAACAAAATGCATATAAAATTATTTTAGATATTTGTATTGAGTGGGTTTTTTTAGTGTTTTCTTTATCTTTTTCTTAGGATTTTTCTTTGGTGAAACACCTATGAAGTCATACTTTTAATAAAAATATTATTTATTTAATATATTAACTGCAAGCAAATATTTGAACCCTTTTATGAGTACAATGCACACAAATTTGCAAAATGCAAATATTCTATGACTACATTAAAAGGGCCATCTGTATTAAGTATACATAATCTCATTACAATGGCAACATATACTCCCCGCTGATCTTTAATTTATTCATCATGTTAAGAATGTACTCTTTTAGACTCCCTATGCTGCCTTTCAGTGAGGACACTGTTGCACAAAGAAAGAAGAGAACATGTTGCTGGATACTACAACAGACACCGATGTTACAATATGCACTATATACCTAATATGAATTCTCAAATTCCTAAAGGACACGGAACTTAGGTCAAAACTTTGGAAGTGTCATGTGTTCCTGTTAAAACAAGGATCCTTAGTGGAAGCACAGAGACTTCTTCACAGATGGGCTCTTAACACATAATTTGGAAGAAAAAAAATAATATTTTATAAGATATGATAACAAAACAAGTACTCAAAAAAATGAGTCTTAGTTAAGAGGATTAATTGTATATTAAAATTAAGAAGTGATGAAACATGAATAAAAGAAGTGATGAAACATGTATACTGAAGATTGTAAATAAACAACAAAAAAAAAACCCTCCTTTAAACAGCCAGTGAAAAACAGGTTACCCAGAGGAAAGCAAAAATCTAGCTGAGGCCAATAGGACGATTTCTAGAAAGTTACCAGAAGAAAAGATTGTAATTCAATAATTTTCTACTCAGTAGAGCTGCCATTTACAGGCAACTTTATAGAAAACAGACCATCCATGTGCTCTTTCTTGCAAGTAAAATTGAAATGAAAAACTCAAAGACAGTAAATACAGGATAGAAGAGAATCAACAGTTAAGGCTTTCTTAACATTTGTTAACATAGTTATGAAAATAAATGTTTCTTTAATAGAAAATGATACACATACATTGAAAATAGTTATCAGGAGATTAGCAATAAAATATTTTGTCAATTAAAAAATAGGAAATAGAGTGAAAAAAACAAATGTAATAATGGTGCTTGATTTCCATTTTGCATGCCCAGTGAGGACATGGATCATTTCTAACCAGATTCTTACATTTCTACTGACCTTAATATGGGGAATAAAGGTAAATAACTGCTTTATTCTTGACACTGATATTCTTGGAAGTATTTATATAAATACATATAATAGTTAAAGGTAAGTATTGGAAGATCAAAACCTTTGTTTTTGAAAACCTCATTTTAAGACAGTCTTAATTTTAAGTCTGAGATGAGGAAGCATATGAGATGGTATGATTAGGGGACTGGCAAAAGTACTGTTTAGATAGCCAGCAGGTTTTTGGTTTTCCAGAATTAAGGAGAAAAGAGGAATTGGAAATTCCAGGGGGAAATCTGAAATTTCTGAAATACATTATGTTTGAGATTCCAGAAGTCTAGGAAAAGAATGGCTGCATGAATTGTTGTGAGAATTGTGAGGGCTGGACACCAGTCACCATAGTCCAGGGGACCTCTCAAGGCATTGACATGGAGGTACTGGAACTCCCAATTGTGCCCAATGACCTTAAATGTATCTTCTGTGGACTGGGTAAAGAGTTATGAAATCTGAGATCACCAGAAGCTATACTAGGGTCTTAAATATTTTCCTTTATTGATAAAAAATTTCATAACCACTTTAGATAATGGACACTCAAAGTGGAGAAAAATGTATAAATTATCTCATTATTTCATTTTTATTTATATTTTTGTATATTCTTTTTTTTTAAAAATTTTATTTATTTATTCGACAGAGAGAGATCACAAGTAGGCAGAGAGGCAGGCAAAGAAAGAGAGGAGGAAGCAGGCTCCCCACCAAGGAGAGAGCCTGATGCAGGGCTCGATCCCAGGACCCTGGGATCATGACTTGAGCCGAAGGCAGAGGCTTTAACTCTCTGAGCCACCCAGGAGCCCCTATTTTTGTATATTATAAAACCATTATTTTCCCCCCATTCTGTAACATAAAAGTTTGTTAGAATAAAAATACATGATGATACCCAGGAAGAGCGAATATTTTACCTTGGGTCCAAAGGCAGGAAAAAAATGGTGCTCCAGTTCGAAGGCAGTCCAGCAGAAAGAATTCTACTCAAGGAGCTTTTCTGTTCTATTCAGGCCTTCTCCTGATTGGATGAAGCCTACCCACATTAAGAAGAGTGATCTGCTTTACTAAGTCTACCAATTTAAATGTTAATCTCACTCAAAACACCCTTGCAGAAATACCTAGCATAAAGTTTTATCAAATATCTAGGCACCCCATGGGTCAGTCAAGATGACACATAATATTAACCGTCACATTTTGGAAAGTGATCTTGTGCATTAGAGGATATTTAGTAATATCCCTAACCTCTAAGCACCAGAAACTAGTACCATCCCTCCATTGGGACAACAAAACAACAACAAAAAAAATGTTTCTAGGCACTGCAGATGTCTTCTAAGTGAAAAAACATTCCTCCTTGATAACTATTGCCATACATTATCATCTGTAATCTTCATAAAAGACTTGCTGGGAAGAGAATATGATTATCATTATATGAATAGGAAGGTGAGACTCAGAATTATTAGGTAATATGCCTAATGCCACAAAGCTAATACAGTTACAAAGCCAGTACTTAAATCCATGTCTGTCTAGCTTCAAATTGCCTTCTATTTTCAGTACATCATGCTATCCAATTAGCAGGTAAAAATTGGATTGGAAGCTTAAGAGACAGACCTGGCCAAGAAATATAGACTGCGAATCAATATAGCATACAGAAGATAGTTGAATCCATAGCTGTGGATAGAATTTACTTAGAAAAAGAAATATAGTTATTAGCCTCAAGAGGAAGGAATACTTTGTGATGGGAAATATGGAAACGTGGAGTTCCCCATGAATTTTATGGCTCATATATACCCAACCAATTGAGCTGAATCAACATCACTGTGGTAATATTTATGGCTCACTGAATCCCTATAGATCCTCAGATGTCTCCCTTCTCCTTCTATCATAAATCTGAAATAGCGACAATAAAAATAATTTCTTCCAAAAGGCTTGTGTGTTTGTGTATGTTAGGATTTACTAACATGTGACCACAAAGTAATTGGCCTAACAAAATATTGCCTGACCAATAAAAAAAGGCTGAAGAAGAAAAGGACATGAAATAAGTAAATTTTAGTTGTGTATAATAATATACACATCTAAAACCATAATCCAATATTTCTTGGATATACTGTTGTGGGGAAAGAAGAAGGTAAGCATAAAAAGCTATCTCCATTCTAAACAGAAACAATTAAAATCACGGGATTACATGAGTTTGTAATATCCTAGCCATTGCCCACAAAATTAGGATAAACAAGATAACTGTCTAGAGCTTTGCTTATAATCTATGGTAACTACTCTCCCCAAATGGTCTTCCACCTTTTTTGCCCCCCGTTACTCATTTCCTATGTAGTCTTCTCTCACACTAAATAGAAGTGACCTGTGCAACTAACTGGATATTCTAGAAAAAAACAGAATGTCGTGCTTTAAAGTCACTGTGGCTTCCTCTGTGGCTTCTGTCAGACTACTCGCTCTGAGGAAAGCTGGCTGCCCTAAGGAAATGTCAATACAGTGAGAAATTGAGGTTTCCTGCCAACAGCTAGCATTAACTTCACAGACAAGCAAGTGAACCATGTTGGAAGCAGACATACCAGTCCAGGTTAAGCTTTCATATGATTCCAGCCATAGTCAATATCTTGACTGAACTCTTATGAGAAATTCTTGTCTAGAACTACCTAGCTAAACTATTCTTGAATGCATGACCCTGAGAAACTGTGAAATGATAAATGTTTATGTTTTTTTAGGCCACTAAACTTTAAGGTAATTTCTGAGGCAGCAATAGCTAAATAATAAATCTATTTAGAAGTAGACTAGGGTAGGGAGAGGCATCTAAAATATTTAAGTAGTCATATTTTTACTTCATCTATCTTCACCATAAAGACTCAAGCAAAAATTTCCGGATTGATACACAAAGGCTGCCATGAACTTGATTTCTAAGGCATTTTTCATTGAAGTTATCCATAATTCCATTAAACATATAAATTAAAGGAGCACAAATATAAGAAAAAAATTAACATGAGATATTTGAAAATAAAATATACTAAGCTCTCCAATCCTTCATATTGTTTTCAATAGGGAGACAAACCAATATAGTACGGGAAAAAAATACATCCAAAAAGTCTCCAACTGGAACATTATAAAATGCAATTTAGCTAGAATAGATATGTTTTGAACATCAAAATTAGTTCATATAAAACTAGACTACATCTATGGAAGTCAGCTAGAATTTAGAGTATCACATAATTTGTATACTACAATCAATTGAACATATTGATGACTGGTAAATACTAGAGGTGGATTATGCAAGAGTTCAAAAACTGATTAAAAAGTTCAAAATGGTTTCCAAAAAAAAAAAAAAAGGCATGATTTTAGTACTATTGATTTAACCTGAAACAGTCCATATGTAAACGTTACTGGAAGTGACAGCTGGAAGTGAAAAATTAAAATTAAAGTACTAAAGTACATCAATCAATTGCTCAAGTCTGTTTTGCAAATTTGTTATAACTTAAACCCAAAGAAACTATACACTTATATAAACTCAGTAGTCAAATCATGTATTTAAACTCTATGTCACTTTGTCTATAGCTATTATAAGTGATAGTAACTTAATGATCGCCTTTGAAAGGCACTTATTTGAAATGATTTAAAAATATGTTTCAACAGTGGATGCCAACCTTAATTCATTCCCTATCCAGGTTTTCTCTCCCACCCTAAGCTTTATGCCATCTTTAGCTCTATATAGTCAAATCACTATGGCCATTCAGACAAATATTATGTTTATACTCACTTCTCGTTTAAGTTTGTGTCAGGTAGCATTACCTTGTATGTCATCCTAATTTTTATTGAAATATTCCCTATAATGCAGATAAAAAAGATCAACAGTCTTTAATCAAAACACAACATTTAAACCTTTGGGAGTGTCTGAGGGGAATTTTCACTAACTAGGACAATGTTCTCAAACTGTGACCTTTGGACTAGCATCACCAGGGTACCTGTCACGATATAAACTGTTGGAACACACCTTAGACATATAAAATATGAAACTGGGGCTCAGAAATATTTTTTAATAAACACACCATGCAATTCAAATGCACACTAAAGATTGAGGATCAATTAGAATGTAGAAAAACTAGACTGAAAAACACAGTCAGAACTGTGTAGATACTGCCTTTTGAGACAGCCAAAATGCTGTCCTTACTACATCTTTCTTAAAATTACCTTTCTTACTACAAGCATGAGAGAGTAAATTATCAGCACATGGCACTACTGCAATGCTCTCTAGGCTGGGAAGTGATGCCAATAACTCTGTGAGTAATAGATCCTAATGACAGTAGTTTTTGTTTGTGTTGACTTAAGAGCAAGAATAACTCTACTGAATTAATACCGTGACTTTCTCACAGTCCAAGAATACAGTATTTAAGAGTATAGGCAGATCAAATTTCCATTCAAGAGTTTCACACAAGCTGAAGGAAATTTTCTTAGAATAATGATAAACTCTCTGTATACAATGAAACCTAACAGTATTAACCAAATTTTAGTTTTTCAACATTAACTTGAGTTTTCCTGCAGGCATACTCTACTGGATGCCTCATTTTCTGCTAAAAAAATTAAACTTTTTTTGAACATCACTCTTATTCTCCATCCCCCAAAATATGTTCAGTGTTCCTTTCCTCCGTTTCCATAAAGTTGTCCTTGCATTACCACATTTTATTTTCGATATTGGCCATATAATAATCTCTATTTTCTTTCATACTACTTAAAAGACTGTGACATTTATTTTTGTGTGTTTTATTATTTAATATAGATCTTTTCCTCTCATAGTTCTTTGAGAGCAGTGACCATGTTTTTTTTTTCTTTACCATCAAATGTCTAGAAACTAGATTAGTGCCTGACATTTTATAGACAAAATAAATGTGTACAATGAACGAATGAAGTGAGTGAGTGCTTCTCTATAAACTCCTGTTTGTCTTACTTTTCACTGGGTTCTTCTTTACTATTATTATAAGGGACAAATGGTCAGCATGTCATAAATATTTGGCCAGCTAAAAAATTTGTTTATTTATTGAAACTATGTTTCCCAGCCTGAGCTTCACTTTTAAGATTAAAAAAAATAAACAGATACTTTATGATTTTATATAGTCAAATATAGTTTTTTCTAATTTTGCAATTTTTTTTCTCCATAATTTTGACCAAAAAATGACCTCACATGATTTTTTTCTAAGTCTAACTGGGATATTACATTTATGTTTTCTTTTGGTCAATCTCTACTTCTAATTAAAGAAATTTTACTTTGTTCATTTTGGATTAGATGATGAGATAACTAAACTGAATGGATTTTGTTTATCTTAACAAGAAAGCTATTGAGTAAATTTTCTACACACTTATATCCAGAACAGCTCAAAAGCTGCAATAATAAAGAAAAATTTCATGGCATTGATTTTAAACACCTGCTATGCTAATGGCATACCAATTCTCCAATATTCATGTTAATAGCATAATAAATATATAGAGCTTTGGTTTTATAAGTTTCTTTTCCAAGGTGGGGGGTACACCAACATGCTTCAGATTTATGCCCTTTTATAAGCTTGAAGCATCTCTTATTAATCCCCAGGGATACCAAAACATTTAAACATTTTCCTTAGCTTGTTTTGCTTTTCTTTCTTAAGACATGTTATTCAATTTATAGGATTTTCAAAATAAAGGTAATTGCCAATGAGACAATCAATATAATGGAATTATATGATGCACATACTATTTGCTGACATGGTAGTAAGTACTTTATCCATTTTATAGCAATTAATTTAGATACAAAAGTTTGAAGATAATTTTTAGCCTTTTTATATTATAGATTAGGAAACTAAGTGTCAGAAGATGTCAGTAATTTGTCTAAGGTAACATTGCCAGGATGTATTACCTCTAAGAATTATACTATCAGTATAATAACTGATATAAGTATAGTAACTGATATTAGTTATTAGTTATTATTTATCAGTTATTAGTTATTATCTATCAGTTATCTCAATCCCAAATCCAGTGTCTTAGTTAAAAAATCAACCTTTATTATTTTCAACAGTTTTATGGATTGCAGCTGACTTAGTTGATGTCTATCATTCACTGGTGGCTTGACTGGATCTAGATGGTCTAAAAGAGCCTCTCTCACTGATTCGCCGTTGCCCAACTGTCAAACACAGTGCCTTGGTCCTTCTTTACTTGGACTTTCCATCAAGCTGGCTCAGGTCTGTTCATATGGTATCAGATTTCCAAATGCAGCAAGAAAGCAAGACCCATTACATAATCACTTTTCAACCTCTACCAGCATCATTATTGGTGATTGTCTCATTGGCAAAACCAATCAAATGGCCAAGCCTAGACTCAGAGGAGAAATTTTCTAGTATGTAGTTTTAGAACAAGGTCTGAATTGTGTTTTTATCCAAATAATCCTAATTTCACATATGCCAGATATAATCATATGCCTGGATCTATAATTGAGAAGACCTCCAGTATCTTCATGGCAGGTGACCAAAGTTTGATCACTGGTTTGAAGACATGTACAATTACTGAAAAATGTTTCACCTATTCAGTCATATTTTAATAAAAAATTATAAAATTTATTATGTTGATATATGTTCTTGGTGGTCTTACTTGGACCCTTAATTTAATTTCCTATAATACTGTATAGTTTATTTCCATAAAAATTATTTTATGTTTCTGAAAGTTTGTTTTAGTTAGGTAGTGATTGAGAAGTAGAAACTATTCCATAGCCAAAGGAGTTTGTAAATTACAGTACATCCCCTATGCAAACATTTTGGTTAGTGGTCAATTAGTGTGCTTGAGCACAGGGTCTAACTAAAAATTGCTTTGTGTCTGATATGTTCAACACATTTTTGCTATAAATAAGTACAGTATACATAAATTTGAACATTGTCCATTAAATAGAGCTTTACTTGGCCAGTCAAATCAATGTACTTTGAGCAGGGCACAGCTTGCTATGAATAAGAAATAAAAGGCTTAGCATAGCATCAAAAGGAGGCAAAGACAAATGCTTACTTCCTGAAACTTGTAAATGTTTTGCCTTATTAATGAGTGATAGCTGTGGTCAGGTAACCAACTATTATATTCACACTGCAATGTTATCAGTTTCTGCTTTTATATTCACCATACAACCTTTTTAAAATTTTAATAGTGGTTGTTTTATGATCATTGTTAACTTATTTAATCTCACTTTTAGTCTTTTAATTCTTTCAAGTGAGCCTCCAAAAAATTCTAGATGTAAAGTGGGTTTTGAACTCAGAAAGATTAACAAATATTTCTTGGGGCGCCTGGGTGGCTCAGTGGGTTAAAGCCTCTGCCTTCGGCTCAGGACATGATCCCACGGTCCTGGGATTGAGCCGCTCATTGGGCTCTCTGCTCAGTGGGGAGCCTGCTTCCTCCTCTCTCTCTGCCTGCCTCTCTCACTACTCGTGATGTCTCTGTCCTGTCAAATAAATAAATAAAATCTTAAAAAAAAAACCAATCAAACAAAACAAAAACATTTCTCTATCTGGATCCAAAGGAATAAATTAGGTAATGATCATTTAATTTACAAATCGACTCATCACAGTTTTCCATTCAATAGCTACCCCCTGGCATATTAAAATATGAATTGATTTATAAATGATGATTTATACACTTGCCCAGAGAGTAACACAACTTATTGACAGGTAGACTGCATTGTAAAACTTATTAAATATGAATCCATTTTCCTAAAATAGATGCAGTAGCAGTTGGATAATACATTATAATTTTTAAATTATTAATAGGAAAAGATAAGTTCAATAACCTCAAGTAGAAGTCATATCACAAAATATTTATTTCAACTCAAACTCACTCTATAGTTCAATGTAGGTTCAGTAATTTTATATAACCACAGGCTGTGTCTCTTCTAAATAAAGCACATATTTGATATTACATCTTCTTGCCAGATTAGATGACAAGCAATATTCAAATCATAAAATCCTCTTGTATAAACAGGCTGTTACTATAGTACCAGATTATGACTTTTTCAATTACCATATGTTTCTAAATGTTTATTCAGGATTTCAGAAACAGTGTGGCTTTTTCCTGCAAGCAATCAAATAAAACAAACCTTTATTTTGGTAATATTTGAAAGCATAAAGGCTAGAAAGTAGAAGAAAGATTATCTTAAAATCTCAGTTTAATAGACTAGAATTATAGTATTTTGGCCTAGAAAAAAATGAAGTTAACTGAAAACACCACTCAGGCTCACAATTAACACCAAAAAAATAAAGGTGGTAGCGACATTGTCACAGAAACAAATTTCTCTTTCTTTTATGAAAGTGTCAGTGTATAGCAGCAATACCTGAAGCTTTACACTGCTTTTATAAAAAAAGAAAGTTTTCAGAGAGCTGTATTTTTTGTTCTGAAAGCATAATATAAAACTGTCAGAAACACCTTCTTTAAGTTACATGCCATATCATCTACAATGAAATTAAAGAAATAGATTGCAATGTTCATGGGATTGACCTCTTTGAATCAGAGTTATATATATTCCTATTCTGATCATACCTGAAGTACACAGTTCTGGAATAGTATAAATCTGTATAACTGAATTTCAGTTTAGAGCTTGTCTATGTACTTTGCTCTCTTCTTCCATATTGTTTCTAACATTCAACAAAAAATTTCCACCATTGACTTTAGAGAACTCTTTACATTTCTCTTCTCTAAGATTGTACAATAGTTGTATCACTGTTTATCACGTATCCTAAAGTGGAAAAGAACAAGTGATCTCTGAGAAATCAACTGAGGGTTTTGGAGGGAAGGGAGGTGGGAGGTTGGGTGAGCCTGACGGTGGGTATTAAGGAGGGCACGTATTGCATGGAGCACTGGGTGTGGTGCATAAACAATGAATTTTGGAACAGTGAAAAGAAATAAAATAAAATAAAATGGAAAAAAAAAACAAGTGGTAAAATATTTATACATTATTTCATATACCTAATAGTAATAGGTATAGGATCTAGGGGGTGGAAAACTGTGTTCCTACTGATTTCTACATGGGCACTTCTGAAACTTGGTAAGAGAGTAACTTCCTACTGGTTGTTGAAAAAAAAAAAAAATGAAACCACATTTCTCCAAACATTTGTGAATTTACAAAAAGACTTCCTTTATGAAACTAATGTAAAATTGTATGTCAACTGTACTTCAATTAAAAAAAAAAGAAAAAAGGTTATAAGGTATAAGACTGTTAAAAATTTTAAAGGCTTTTAAAAAAAATAGTCTTCAAATTAAACTAACTTTTGACTTAAAGTTCAGAAAATTAAGCAGAGGCAAATTTAAAAAAATTACTTTCTAACAAACTATATGATTAAATTTTACCTGTTGTGAAAATTTTATTTACTTGAAAACCTTAAAATTGCTTTTTTTTTTCTTTTTTCCTAAGCTGTGGGACCATGGATGCATATACAAATACATTAACCTGAAAAAATATACTGGGTGTGGAAACTGAAGTGTCATGGAAGCCTTTTAAAATGATGTGTGGAGACAGTTACAAAGAAGACATCCCCCAAAGCTGGTATTGAGATACAACATCAAAGTGATATGGTCAGAACAGAAATGCTGGAGAAAAGGTATGAGAAACAGTAGATCAAGCCCACCACATTATTTCTGTAATTTTAACTTCAAGGATAATGTGAGTATATTTTAATAAATGAAAGGCATTTAATCACATTACCATTAGGTCAAAAATTGATTTATTTTGTGAAAATTAATTCTCCCATAGAATATCAAATAAGAGAATAAAATTTCTTGACTTATTTTCCATAAATCAGTTTTCTATTTTTTCCCATTTTTATTTTTAGTTTACCATAATTATTTTTACTAGTGTTGACTTTTTTCTCTGTCAATATTAAAAAAAAAAAAGTTTGACAGATCATTCCTTTTTTTCCTTATATCAAATTTTAATAATTGTAGCCTTTCCCACAAAATGAAGTTGGCTTTTTCTTCTACTTTCTCTTCTTCCTCTCCTTGTTTTTTCTCTTTTCCTATTCTTTCTAAATAATATATATATTTATTTATTTACTTACTTATTTACTTATTTGAGAAATAAGAGAGAAAAAGAGATAAGAGAAAGAGAGAGAGTGAGCAGGAGAGAAAGGGAAAGATTATCCAAAGCAGACTCCATCCTGAGCACAGAGCCCAACATGGGTCTTGATCCTAGAATCACAAGACCAGGACCTGAGCCAAAACTCAGAGTTGGGTTCTCAACCAATGGAGCCACCCAGAAATCAAGAGCTGGACACTTAATCAACTGAACCACCCAAGTACCCCATGCCTGAGTAATTTCTAACAAATATAAATGTTCTGAGAAATTATAAACTCCCTGATGGCAGGAATTTCTTACTATTTAACTCATTGATATACTGCTCATGCATCTAACAATGTCTGGAGTCATGGAAAGCAATCAGTAAGACAAATTTTAGTTAAATGACACCTATGGCAATGTACACTGAATTGTCAATTGCATGCTATTTCATCATAAATTAAATATTTGATAACTTTTGTTTATTTCTGTTTTAGAATAGAGTTAAAGGGTCTGAACAGATGATATACTCAAAACACTACAATCAAAGTGGGAGAATCAAATTACTGTGGTCAAAACTTCTTGAATTTTGTCAAGCCTCATCTGATTAGACCAATTCAACCAAAAAAGAGATGGCTGAATGATGTTCCCTGTTTGTCAGTGGGAAGCATGTACTTTTCAAAATTTTCAGAATACACTAACATATTTCACAGTACGGGCTGGTTTCTCTACTGGGAATGCTCCCTACTCAACACCGGTTAGCTTCTTGAATTTCAGATCTCATGTGAAACATCAATTTTGAGAGATTTCTATTCCCATGAGCCCTCTAAAGAAGTTTCCCCACCTCCCTGTTATTCTCAATCTCTTAATATCTCATACTATTACATATACATATGAACATACTCATACATGCATGGATGTGTATATTTAGTTTATAGTTGTCTGTCTCTCAGATTAGAAATTAAATTTATGGAGGGCTGACTTACAGGATCATCCTCTATTTCAATTGTATCCTCAGATACTGAAACCCCATTGAGTTTAATTCAAATTCTGACTCTTCACATTATTGGGTGTGTGATTTGGAGTAACTCCATTTAATCACTAGCTGTGCTCTAGTCTCCTTATCTGTAAAATATTATAGAAGCTACTCATACATTTTTCATGAAGATGAAAAATCTTACTACATGCAAATCATTTATAACTGTGTATAGCATGCTATAAACAACAAATGTATTACCTATTATTTTTAAAAATATATACTGTAAGAAGTAAACTTCTAGAAAAAACTGCAGGAGCTAAATCCAAAGGAGGATTCTGACCCACCTTATAGCCTGGCTTTACCATGTGTAACATTTTCATTATTTAACTTCTCTGTATCTTAATACACCCATTTATGAAATTGGCATTAGAGTTACTCATACAGATTTTGTGAATTACAATATAAAAAGTGTTTATAAAAGAGCCTGATACATAGTAACATTCTTTAAAAAGTGAGCTATTTTGATAATAATATTGATGGTGATGATCTATAAAGGTATCCAAGATATATGGAAAAATGGTGAGATTCCTAGTGACTTACTTTCTACTTTAGATGCTTGTAATATGCATTCTTTATATAATATTTTTCTGAGTAAATGAGGAAATAGTGTTTTTTTGAACATGAAGTCCATCTAGTTGCCAGCGTTTCATCAGAAATGATCATACAAAGTTATTCATCAACACATGTTATGAGAGTCCTGTCAAATGCATATAATTGTTAAGTCATCTGACAAGTTTAATAACCAGTTACACCCATTGGCTTATGTCTAGAAATACATTTCATTTTAATTCAAGTATGCTAATTCACAGTGCATTTGTTATGGTTTTAGGTTTAATAATGATTTATTTGCTTATTAGAAAAACTCATTTGTTTCTCACTCCCTCCAAATTTTAGTATTTGCATCTAGTTAGAGCCTGAAATGATGAATGACAACCTCGAACTAAAGTAGGGTAGGCTAAAAAAAATAAATATATAAAGGGAGTTATAAAGACTTTGTAAAATAAGCTATTGATTTCCTGAAGGTTGCTAGGCAACTATTGTGAAGTAAATTGCATAAATACTTCTCTTGATTTTAATGAGTTGCATCAAAAATATGTATACAGATGATGCATATTCTAGTTTAATATTAGCCATAATCTTTTTATTTTTCTTAGTGATAAAGAATACTGAAATAATAAACATTTTTTAAAGATATCAGCATGTTATCTAGGTAAGTATTTCTGTAAAGTAATTTAAAAGCTTGTGTACCAGCACATAATTATCAGGAAAATTACTTAAGGTCATTTTTATGTCTAATCCATGGCAATAAAGTTGCAGCTCAGTCAGCAAAACCTTGGCATAACCTTTATTTCGTTCAGAAAATTCTATTAATTCTAATTGTTGCAGGCTTAATGAAAGTGTGATTCAATATTCTCTAACTGACCTTGGGCCATTTCCTTTAAGGGGTGACCATGTGACCAATAAAGGCATATAAGTCATTTTGACTTTATTAAACTCATACATACCCTAAACTCTAAGCAAAAGAAAAATATAAACTAATTCTGTATGAATAAAGTTTTATACAAACTTCAACATAAAACTGCAAAAGCATATAATAATTAAATCTGATCTTCCTCACTTATTTTGTTTATTTCCACTGAACCAGCTTCACACTCCCATAGAAACTCATTCTATTATCTATTATTCTATTATTCTATTCTATTATCCTCTATATTTTTAAAACTGTCTCTTCCAGTTTGTTTTACCTGAAAACCTGCTTCTTCCTGATACCAGTTTGTATGTAGCTCATTTGGACAGATGACCATATATTTTCACCCAAACGACTTTGCATGAAGCTAGCTCTCTAAAACTCTGAAGCATTACTACTTAACAAGCTCATTTTTAGAAAAGCCAATCTGAAGCTTGTCTTCCAGGGGTGCCACCCATTACCACTTCCCACATCTTAGGATAAATTTATCTCAGAATACCTGACTCCAGGTATACAAAACAATGTCCACATCCATTCAGAAATTTCCAGAACTTCTTGGTCTCCTACCCATTTATAAAACACTTGCAATTTATACTCATGTTTCCACCCTTCCTTTACATTTCAGCATAGAGGTGCCCCTTCCACTTAATTTCACTCACATTTATGGGACTTTCTATTTGTTCCCTCCCCTTTTTCATATTTTTAGGCTTCTCTCTCTCTACCCTCAACATGTCCAAAGTTCTCTTACCTCAAAAACTCAAGGAAGCCATCAGAAAGGATGAATACCCACCATTTGCATCAACATGGATGGAACTGGAGGGGATTATGCTAAGTAAGATAAATCAAGTGGGAAAGACAATTATCATATGGTTTCACTCGTATGTGGAACATAAGGAATATCACGGAGGACCACAGGGGAAGGGAGGGAAAACGGAATGGGAAGAAATCGGAGAGACTCTGGACTCCGGGAACCAAACAGGGTTACAGAGGGAGAGGAGGAGAGGTGTGGGGGATGGGCTAACCAGGTGATGGGTATTAAGAAGGGCACCTGTGGTGATGAGCATTGGGTGTTATATGCAACTAATGAACCGCTGAACACTACATCAATAACTAATAATGTACTATATGCTGGCTAATTCAACATAAAAAAAGAGACTTATGGCACATAAACACAGGCACATAAATATGCAGGCAACACCATGTTTCTCTCTATGGAGTATTTCTTTTCTCATATTTCTTAAAGGTGAAACAGTCTTTGTCTCTACTAATGCACCTTTGAACCACTGTTGCATGTTCTCTCTCCATGATAATGCCACTGAAATAGCTTTGAATAAGGACACAAGTGATTACCTGTTAAATTCAACAAACCCTTTTCAATCCCGATTTTACTTTTGGGCACACTTGCTATTATTTGTTACTGCTTACTATTTGGACGTCTCTCCTCCTTTGCTGCCAAAATACCTTCCCTCTCCAACCTCTCATCAGCATATCTCCCTCTCTCTGGACCGTTTCACAAGATCCTCCTCTATCACCTCACATTCATTGTGGATATTTCCAGGACTTCCACTTGATCCTATTTTCTTTTCAACTTGCACATTATTCATGGGAAGACCTTATTGATGTGTTTAGCTTCATCACTATGTATTGGAGACCTCTAAAAAAAACTGCGAGTCAAGTTTTCCCTTTTTCATCACTAGATATCTCTACATAGTGTGCAATATAAACTCAGCATTTCTATATTAGTTTCTCACTACTGTTTAACAAAATGTCACACACAGTGGTTAAAACTATATATATACACATACACACACACACACACGTATATACGTGTATATACATATATTCTATTAAATCTTATTAAATCTTATCTTAAATTCTAGATATAAGAAGGCTGAAATGGGTCTTACTGAGCATAAAATCAAGGTGCCAGCATGCTTCTCGAGGTTCTAGAGGAGAATCTTGTTTCCACATTCTTTCCTGTTTCTGGAAGCTCCCCACATTTCTTTGCTTATGGCCCCTCCTTTTATCCTCAAAGCCAGCGGTATAACATCTTTAAATCTCTCTCTCATTCCCTGATCTCTGCTTCTGTTGTCATATTTTTTTCTTTGAAAAGAAGGGTCCTTGCGATTACATTGGATTCACCTAGGTAGTCCAATATAAATGCCCTCATTTCAGGATCCTTAATTTACTTACATCTGCAAAGTCCCTTTTGCCATGGAAAATAACTTATCTACAGGTATAGGGACTAAGATCTAGGGTATTTATGGATGATTATTCTGTCTGCCACAATGTCCAAAACTTAAATGATTTTTTTTTCCTTACTATATGCCAGTATTTCTGAACCTCTTGGGGATATTTTGAGCTGGTAATTCCTTGTTGTGAGGCTGGGAGACAGGAGTGCACTGTGCACTGTAGGATATGTAGCAGCATCCTTGGCTCCTCTTTAAGATGTCAGTAGCACTCTTCCTTAGCTATGACAACCAAAAATGTCTCCAGATATTGCCAAATATCCCGAGACAAATCATCCCAGTTAACAATCACTACCCTAAACCTTTTTCTTATCTTCTTTTTCATTAAGTCAGTGAAAATGAACCACCATTGATCTAGTCCTTAATCAGGAATCTGGGAGTTAATCTTTTCCTCCCTCTTACCTTGTACAGCCAATGGTCATGAGGTACTATCAATCCTACCTCTTTACTCTCTATTGTCCTTGCCACTGACATTTTTGGCTCCTTTTCCCCCTTATCCTGAATCATGGCAATAGTCTTCCAAGCATTGTTGCTGACTTCACTACACTCTCATTTTTTTCCTATTTCTGAACTGTCCCAAGATATTACTCAGCTACTGCTTTCCCTAAGCTTTCTTTGGCACCAATTCATGTCCAAAAACTTCTTTGGGCTTCTTCTGGCTCATTGGTTTATATGAGTAGATGTCATGATAAAATATTAATGATCCTTTTGTTGTTGTATACCTGGACTATAAAATTGATATGCTATTTAACAAGTGCTGTCTCCATTAGGTTTAAAGTGCTTTAAAGGTTTTGTCATGCACATTTTTCTATGTACTTAGAAAAGGTAGAGATTTTGAGACCAAAGGGAAATTTCTAAATCCAACCACACTCTTGGGTTTAATATCTAATTGGTTCATGACATCCATGTTGATCAAATTGGATACTGACCTTCTCTTTAGTATAAGTTACTGTCAAATGGAAAAAGTTGCCACCATTAATTCCATTTTTGCAGAAAGACTATTTTTTTTTTCCCTCTTTTATCTGGGTACTGTTTATAAAAAATATTGCTTTCAATTTATATATTAACTTATATTAATATAAATATATTAATAATATATTAACTTTAAAGATGAAATATCAGTCAGGTTAACTTTAGTCTATATATAATTGCTAAATTTTAGCCATATCTATATATTAGATCAGTGCTATTTTCTTTTTTTTTTTTTAAAGATTTTATTTATTTATTTGGCAGACAGAGATCACAAGTAGGCAGAGAGGCAGGCAGAGAGAGAGGAGAAGCAGGCTCCCCGATGAGCAGAGAGCCCGATGTGGGGCTAGATCCCAGGACCCTGAGATAACGACCTGAGCCGAAGGCAGAGGCTTTAACCCACTGAGCCACCCAGGTGCCCCAGATCAGTGCTATTTTCTTAATATTTTCCTTTAACTTGAATCGTTCTTTCCTAGCTTCATTTTAATAATAATAATAAAACTAATATTCATTAATTTGTCAGTTTAATATGCTAGTTATATTTTTCAATGTATTCTAAAATACTTTAAGGTACACTTTACGCTTGCAATATTTTCTACAGTGGTATAGTTAGGAAACCAGTTTTGGTGAAAAGCAATTAATTTAGTCTATTAGCTATAGAGATAAAATCAAAGGTTAATATGACACATAGTCCCTCTGTTACCAGTATACTATACTCAATCATATATACTAAAGCATGCATTAAAGAAAACTCGAATACGTGCCAAAATTGGAATTCAAAGTAATGGAAGCAGTGCAGTGGTGTAGCTTATATACTCTCCGAAGAAATCTCTAATAGATTAAGAATGGATGTTAAATTCTTCCTGAATAGAATATGAGTGTATGCGTGTGTGTGTGTGTGTGTGCACATGCATTTTCATGCATGCATGGGTATGTGTGTGTATGTGCATGCACCATTTGCATTATCAACTTTAATCCTAAATTAGCATGGGTAATGGGAAGTTAACCATATAAGACTTTAAATTTATCTGAATAAGAAACTCAAAGACAATCACCACACTGTTGCTAGAATGTTAAGGGTTCTTCTATAAATTTAAGGTCAGAGAGATGAAATATAGATTAAGCACTTATATTTCCACCTAGATTCTCAGAAGCCCTTTTAAAAGACAGTTCACATTAAATGCATGGTTATAAATTCTATTTAAAAGACCTCACTTTTGGGGCACCTGGGTGGCTCAGTGAGTTAAGCCTCTGCCTTCGGCTCAGATCATGATCACAGGGTCCTGGGATTGAGCCCCACATCGGGCTCTCTGCTCAGCGGGGAGCCTGCTTCCCTCTCTCTCTCTGCCTGCCTCTCTGCCTACTTGTGATTTCTGTCTGTCAAATAAATAAATAAAATCTTTAAAAAAAATTAAAAAAATAAAAGACCTCACTTTAAATTTTATTTTATCTGTAGATTTTTTTTACTTTTATCAATAAAATCATGCCCCTTTCAAAAACTTAGTGATAATTTGTGTATTTTATGATGTCATTTCACCATAACTTACCTTTACTTGTTTGAACCTAGATATGCACAGGGCAAGAATGGATACTTTTCCAACTTTCTCATATAAAATTAGAGAGATTTTCTGAACTTGAAGGTTATTTTTACTTTAAAGATTAGCTTTTACAAATTGAACAAAATGTGGGATTAAAATAAAGACAGAAAGATTTATTTAAAAATAAATTAACTTAGTAAGTCAATTTTTATCTAGAAAATACATTTAAAAATTCTAGGAATAACCTTTATCTCCTTCCTCTCCCTCACCTCCTATCCCTTTTGTATTGAATCAGTCATGCAATCCCGTGGTTTTTTATAATCAATATATCCCTGAAATTATTTTTTATTTTTTTATAGTTTTTCTTATTAACATGTAATCTTGATTTTGTCACTTCATTGCTCAAAATCCTTTAGAAGGCTATTGAAGGACATGCTTTATATAATCATGTCTGCTGACCTTTATCATCAAATCTCCTAGAATTCTCCCATAAGGATCCTTTGTTATGTAGACATACTTAACTACTTGTTCTTCTCCAAATGTGTCTGGCTCATTCCTGTAGTCCTTGTCTTTTTATAAGCTGTCCTCTTGATTTATAATATTTTTCCTTAGATTGTTTCATTTGCTTTAAGTAAACTTCTAATTATTGTACAAACCAGCTCAAAATTCAACCCCTCTGTTGACACTAGCCTCCCACACTTAGTCAGATAGTGTTATGCATGCTTCTTCATGGAGCTTGAATGAAGATGTATATTAACAAATCATATATCATATCTCGATCCCTCCCTCCCACCTTCCTTAGCATAGTGGATACCTTAGAGGCAAGGGTCATCTGCACTTCCAATCTAACCATCATATACATGAGAAATATAGATACATAGATACTTGTAAAGATATCCAAACTAGCATAATAGTTTTAGTATAAACAGAATGCTTCTTTTTCACCCTCGTCTTGTCTCCGACCCAAGAGCAGAGGCATTTACTTATTACTCAACTTATATACCTCTTTTTCTTTTTTAGTACCTAATGGTACTTAATTCATCAGGCTGTTGGAATGAATAAATAAAATATTACAGAGTCTAGCACATGGTATGTGTGAAAGAAATCCTAGCAACTTCATTATTTCACATAATTATTAAAGTTTTTACATGGAGTCATAATACCATGTGTATTTTTGTATACACAGACAATTAGAAATATAAAAGGCAAAATGAACTAAAGATTATCTGAAAGTTGTGTATTCCCTTCATTTTATCTATATAATAGCTGAAACACACAGAAATAGCATTCCTTTAATCCTACAGTTCAAGGTTATGGAAGAGTAAAAACTAGAGTCCATTTTACTTTGTATCTTTTGAATTTATGCACGTCATTCGAAATCCACTTATTCAAATAATTTGATGCTGGCATTATAAGGCTACTTTTAATATCTACTTGTAGTACATCCCTACCAGCACCCTAGAATCTGAGCTTCATAAAGACAAAAATGATATGAGCTTCCTTGATGACTCTGTGAAGTGCTCGTTGGCAATTGCTATATATTCACTAAATATGATAGAAGAAATATCTATATTGGTTTTAATATCTGGAAAGACTTCCTCATAGGCACATCTAAATCAGCTTCCTCTTTTATTTATTTATTTATTTATTTATTTATTTATTTATTTATTCATTTCCTAAATCAGCTTCTTAGGATTTATTATTTAATTTTCTCAAAGCTTGACTTTAACATAATTTGTCTCCCAGAATGTTGGCTATTATCCTCAATATGCAGAACTCATGTATTCCATGTTCTATTAAAAGATACATTTTTCTTGCACCATTCTTTCCTCCATAAATTGCTCAGAAAGATACTTTAAATTCCTGTAAATATTACAACATTTATAAGGAACCAAGACATTCCTCTCACGTGATATCCTTGAAAAACCACACTGAGGCTAGACTTACCACAGACTCTCAGAAATCACCCTGAACTGTGTATTTCTAGACTCTACTTTAGAAATATTTCTTTTTTTCATTTTCTAAAGAAGCAATTATATGGAAATTAGCATTTCTCCCTATCCTCCCACCCTTAAGTTTTTTTCTTTTTTTCTTTCTCTTACTTCCCAGCTATAATTTGGAAACAGGTATCTATTTGGATAAAAAGAAAAGAAAAAAATTAAAAGAAAAGAAAGGAAAAGAAAGAGAGAAAGGGAAGGGAGGGAGGGAGGAAGGGGAAGGAAGAAGTTAGTTGGGACCCACCTCCTCAGAAAACTTCTACTCATAAGCTTTTAGTTCCAGATAAAACTAGGAAATATGTTTTCTTCCACTCCCAAAGTACCCAAAGAGAACTTCAAGTTTATCACCTGCAGTACTAACAAATTATTATTATTAATTATATCACTTATTGATATATACTCAGTTATTTTTGCTGTGTCAAAAAGCACCTGACACAGAGCTTCAGACATCACAGGTAGTCACAGGTAGTCAACATAGTTGCTGTTTGATCTGAAGTCTAGAATACATTTTCTAATCCCAAACAATAATTTCCTAATTTATTTTGCAGATAAATCATCTTCTCAATCTTATAATAACATCTCCAGCCATTATATTTGGTACCAAGTGGGTTATTCCATTGTGCATGTTAAAATGTTTAAGGCTATATGGATGCATAAGTAAATCTTGCATAAGATTTAACAATTCTATTATGTGGTTCATAAACAGCAAAGTGAATGCAATTAGAAATATATGCTGCTTACTTGATTAAAACTGTTCCTCATTTAAGCTAATAACAACCGACTTCATTGATTGAGCACTTAGTGTGTGCTAAGCAAGTATATTTATAATTGCATTGAACTTTTGCCATGTTTTTATTATTCTGTCTTCACTGGTGAGGGGCTTGAGGATTAAACAAGTTAGATAATATGCATAAAATTACCCATTTCTTTTCTAAAGCTTATCTTTGAATAATACTCTTTTAACAAGGTGATAGATTGGCTATATCTTAGTTGGTTGAAATACATGAGTATGCTAAACAGCTTCCTATCTCACTTCAAAGCTAAAGCCTTAGGTTTACCCAGGGCTGTCATCTTCCTTTTGGCAACACACACACACACACACACACACACACACACACACACACACCTTCTGTCTTCTTCTCTTACTCATCCCCTCTTTCATCCATGGCACCTAGATTGGTCTCCTTGTTTTTAAACTCTCCAAGTTCACTTTTTTTTTTTAAAAGATTTTATTTGTTCATTAGAGAGAAAGCACATGCTTGCACAACTGAGTTAGAGAGATAAAGAGAGAGAGAGAGCAAGAGCAGGGGCAGAGGGAGATGGAAGCAGACTCCCTCCTGAGCAGGAAGCCCTATGTGGGGCTCAATCTCAAGACTCTGGGATCATGACCTGAGCCCAAGGCAGAAACTTAACCAACTGAGCCACCCAGGTATCCCTCCAAGCTCACTTTTGACAGTTGTTTACATTTTCCATTTTTTAACCTTAAATGTTCTTATATAGATACCTTCATGATAATTTGACCTATTTAATAAAACTTTATCAGTGTCTATCCACATTTAAATAGCAATCCCCTCCCCCAGCTTTCCCAATAATGTCTATCTGATGTATTTTCCTCTATGACCCTTTTTATCACTTGACATATGTAGTCTTTTTCTTAAAAATGTATGTCTTCTCTCTGTTATAGGCTTTACAGGCATAAGAATTCTTATCTGTTTGGTCTAATACTATATCCCTAGGGCACAGGTTAATATTTGTTTCATATTAGGTGCTCAGATAATACTTGTGGAATGAATTAATCAAGTCATTGGATTTGGTTAATTCAAAATAAAGAAAAATAAAATGCTTAAAAGTCCATAATAATTTTGACGGAAACAACAGTTAGCACAGAACGGATTACAGCTGAGAGCTACATGAGTAGGGATATCTGGGGGTGGCTCAGTCAATTAGGCATGCAACTCTTAATTTTGGTTCAGATCATGATCTCAGGTCATGGGATTGAGCCCCAGGTTGGATTGTGCCCTGGGCATAGAGCCTGTTTAAGATTCTCTCTCTCCCTCTTCTTCTGCCCCTTCCCCTTTCTCTTACCTCATCCCTCTCTTGAAAAAAAAATAAAAAAGAAAAAGAAAAAAAAGAGATGCATGATTAATTAAAAATCACGTCCTTGGAAGTCAGACAGGCTTAAATTTAAATTCACCCCTGCTTTATCACTGTTTGACCATGGCAGGCTAGTTAGTACATTCTTCAGGCCTTATATCCACTAAGGTAAAAATGCTAATAATTCCTCACAGCCTTATTTTATGTGCTGAATAAGAAGACCTGGACCAGTTAGTAGCAATTTCATTTTTCTTCTTTATACCCTGTAGGGTATGATACACATACATAAAGTGAATATGGAATTTATCTTCCAAACCAGAACTTACTAACAGTGAAAGGGGGATGACAGACACATGTCAGGATTGCCCCCAGGTAAACTGGAACATATAATTAGCCTACCTAATAGGTACACATAAATTCAGATATCAAAAAGAATTAAAGGTACACCAAGTATGCTGAGCAGAGTGGATTAGCACTGAACATCATTTACATTGTTTCCAGAGGCTGGAAAGTTAAAACATTTTCTCAAGATTCTCCTTCATTTAAGTTTTTGAGTATGCATAAAATTTTGCCAGTTAAATGCATAGTGTGAGATCTAGAAGGTAGAACTATAGGAGAGTGTTCTTTCATTTTGGCCATTGCTGCAAAGCACCACACTATTATCAAGATTTTTTTTTTTTTCCCAACAGAGCCCTGTGTCTCCTCACTGTGTGCTTTTGAGAGGAAGCTGTTGCACTGGCAGCTTTCTGTCCCTGGATTTCAGCCACAGTGGTATTTTCTTGAAGTCAGACAGACATAGAAGCTCCCTAGCAAACTATTTCTGCACAGAGTGGTTCTGAGTGTTAAGCCTAGAGGTCCTTCAGGTGATGGGTAAGCATCTAAGTTCTCATATATAAAATCTCTTTCTGCTACTAATTGCCTAGGCAGCTTTCTGTTTCCTGCAACTGAAAGCTAACGCACCAAGACAAACCACAGAGCCTCCTGATTCACCGCACTGCTTCTCCACTAATATAATCTTTTCATAAGTGGTTGTGGCTGATCTGCTTAAATAGTGTACTAATGAAAGCTGAAATATGTCTTCGCTTCAGTCATGTCTCAAGAAGAAATATCACTCTCTCTAATTGGTTGCTCCTCAGAAGGTTTTACTTCAAATACCTCTATTATAAATAAATATTTCTGGAAAAAATATATTACCTGTTCAATTACGTGGAAAAGTGACACAGGGTCATTAACATTCTTACTTAATTTTAAGCAGTTTTTCTAATGTTGAAAATACATAAACTACAAATTAAGTTAAGTTGCTAACAATTAATGTGGAGATGCTATGTAGTCTAGATAAAACTATGTTCACCTTCTAGAAGGTCAGTATTATCTATCCACAGGAACAATCTTTAATTAGTACTTAACTCAGGCTGATATCTTCTATCCTCCCCTTTCATTAATAGGAAAAGATATGGTCAGTGTTTTAATAGATTTCCTGGGACACGTCTCTATGATAAGTAGGAATTTTTGCTTACATCCTCAAATTCTTAGGTCACCATAATGCACGTAGCTTAAGGTATTTTCAGAAGCCAGTATATATATATTAGATTTTGTTTATCTGACAGGTGTCCAGAGAGCCTTATTGTTAACATATTACAAGATTAAAATGTACATACAAAGAACACATACATTATTTTCACATTTTCATGATTGAGACAAATGTTTCATCTGCCCACAGAAACAACAGAGTTTTCATGAAATGGTTTGTATTTTTTGAGAATTTTCTAACTCTGAATGTGAAATGATAAGCAGTACTTTTTAATAATTCAATATTTCAATAAAATATTTTAGCCTTAGGTGAAGCTGAGTCGATGAGAACTCCCCACAGCCTATATTAAGACCCCAGAGTCAGGGTAACAAAGATGTTTAAGGCCGATTTGTTTGCTTCAATATTGAATGAAATCCAATTGTGCCTACACTGTGATGACAAATATGTAAAATTCATGAATGCAAATGGACAGCAGTTGGAAGGGAACAAATCTGTCACTGTAGTCGAGTGGACGGAATGATAGGATTTGGAATATTTTGTTTTCAACTCTGTTATTGGTACCATAAGCACCAATAAAACGTATACTGAATTAAACTTTCTAGCATTTCATTCCAGAAGGTAACTGCTGATATTTGAAAATGTACTATATATTAGAGTAACCATCTGAAGTGTACAGTCTGGTCAGGTGGCCACGCGGTATTTACAGTGATTCAATTATGCTTCACTTAGGAATGGAGGAAGGAAGTCCCTAGGACATTGGGGCTTACACGGACAAAACAGCTCCCCCACTGTACCTGGAAATACCAGAATTAACAAATTTAACCCCAGCAGCCATCAAACTCTTCTAGGGTAACCAGGCAAGTCTATTTAAAAAGGTATTTCAAGTCTGTAACTTTTTTTTTTTTTTTACAGTTAAAAACTACCTAAATAATCATATACTACTCTTGGCATACAAATAGATAAGAAAATGGCACAAACTGGGCAAGAATATAGAAGGGAAAATAAGGGCATTAAAATTGCATTATATTGGGGATGCCTGGGTGACTCAGTTGGTTGGACGACTGGCTTTGGCTCAGGTCATGATCCCGGAGTGCTGGGATCGAGTCCCGCATCGGGCTCCCAGCTCCACGGGGAGTCTGCTTCTCTCTCTGACCTTCTCCTCGCTCATGCTCTCTCTCACTGTCTCTCTCTCTCTCAAATAAATAAATAAAATCTTTAAAAAAAAATTGCATTATATTGCCTCTGGCTTTCACAAACTATTTCAAAGATGCAAGGACTTCTTTCATATAAAATTTTAGAAAATCAAAATCAAAATATTTCCTAAGAAGTTTCCAGAAAGTTCATGTTTTAAATAGCATTATGCCTTTAGGACTACATATTTCACATAAAATACTAAGAAACTAGAGAACAAAGTAAAAGACCCCCAGGGACTTCAAACCCTCAGATTTACTTTAAAATGTTTTTTTTTGAGGAAATGAGTTTCCCATAAAGGGACACTCGGGCTATCAAAACATCTACTGAAAAGAAAGCAAATGAAATATTCAATGACTTTTCTCTCAATAACAAAAGTAATAAAGAAAACGATTGGCAACAGTAACCATTTTGGAGGAAAAACTCCTTTCAGGCTGAGCTCTTTATTTTTCTTCTCTCTTCATTTCAGTGGTGCTATATGCCATTCAATAACTGAACTCTATTTATCAGGATCAACACATCTGCTAATAAATAACAAATCAGCTTTCAGCGTTGCATTTTCAAGTTTTATACTGAACTTAAATAGTCCTAAAATGTTTAACTCTTCCTTTATTTCATTCTGAGACCAGTTATAGCTTATTTAAGCAGTCTTTCTGTGAAAATATATTCTGTACATAATATGAGTTCAATAAACCTTCAGGAATAGTTCAAAATCTCATGAATGAAAATTCAAATAAAATTAATTTGCTTAAAATTATTTACTGCTCTCCAATGCAGAAAATACATTTTAAAATATTTGTTTACTATCTTCCTAGGAAAAGTCTCAAAGTTTCTTAATGCTATCCAATCTTCAATATTCAGAAATCATTTAAAATTATTTAGCATATAGATTTCAGTCTCTCCCTTTACCTTATCCTACCAATAAATCAGTACAGTTTGAATGCATATTATTTTGACATACCAAAGATAGGTAATCACAAGGAAGAAAAAGCTCAAATATTTTATAAAATACTTTAAGACTCATTAATAATCCAGTGTATATTCTTGGATTGAGTACTTTGTATATGCAGGCACATGAAACACAAAAAAGACAAAGAGGAGTAAATGTTGCCTATGAGATTGGAAAACATCTCCTTTTTTTTTTTTTTTTTTTTTTTTTTTTTTTAAGAGAGAGAGGAGCACACGTGTGACCAAGTTGGTGGGGGGGGGGGCAGGAGGAGGAGAGGGAGAGAGAAAATCTTAAGCAGGTTCCACCCTAAGTGCAGAGCCCAACTGGTGTCTTGATCTCAGGACCCGGAGATTATGACTTGAGTGGGAATTGAGAGTCAGATGTTTAACCAACTGAGCCATCCAAGTGTCCCAGGAAACATCTTTTTAAAGAAAACAACATTGCAATGGTGAGTTTATAAATTTGGAAATCTTAAATAATATCAATCATATTATAAAATGGTGAAATATGTTTAACATAAATGGGCCAGATTAAACATTTTGTGTCCTCTTTGACTCAGCATTCACAATCTTAGGAATATTTTATGAAGATAAATTACACAATTTTATAAAGCCTAGTAAAACAAGGGAGTTCTTTGCAATTTTTCTTTTATGTTCTAAAACTGATATACCTGTGCATTTATTTTCAGCAATATTTTCATATTTTACCGATGTCAACAATACAGAAGTACTAAGTATAATAAAATCTTTATCTTCTATTGAAATCCCACTTCTTACTATAGGCAGAGTAACAATTTGGGAACTAAGTTTTTCACAGTTTTTATACAAGCTTATAGTGTTTTTTCAAGGAAACATTATTATAGGAAAATAGTCTGTACTTTGCATTTTTAACTTAACAATATGTTTTCTCAATATAAATATATAAAAATTGACTCCAAAAATTGATTCACCAAAATTTATTCAGTATTTCCCAAGTGATGGATATTCAAATCACTTTTGCTTTTCTTTTTTTCCATTTCAAATAAAGTATAAACACAAAAGATTATAATAAATTTAAAAAATCATAAAAATAATATCATTGGGGTACCTGGGTGGCAGTCAGTTAAGCATCTGCTTTTGGCTCAGGTCATGATCTCAGGGTCCTAGGACAGCGTCCTGCATCTGGGCTCCTTGCTCAGTGGGGATCCTGCGTTTCCCTCACCCTCTGCCTGCAGCTCCCCCTGCTTGTGCTCTCTTTCTTGCTATCTCTCTTTCTCTGTCTGTCAAATAAATAAATAAGATCTTTAAAAAAATAAAAATAAATCATCCATGTGGTAATACTTCAGTTTCTGTTGCACCAGGCCCAGATAAAATTATTGGTTCAATGGGTATGTACACTTTAATGGCATCCAGAATGACCAGAATAATTTTGGTATCCTTCGCAGTTAAGAGGTTCATCAATGGTTCTATTATGCCACAATGGACGAGGTATACAATCTGTTCAACTGTCCCACCCAGACAAATTCCACAAACTTTAGAGTGATGTCCAATTTTATTTGCCAAAGGTTATGGTTGTGTTACATCCCTGGCAGTAATGAATTTGATCAATCTTTCAGATTTCTGTCAACCTGATTTAAAAAAAAAAAAAACTAACTGTTTCAATCACCTTGCCCTTGATGACTACTGAAGTGGAATTTACTTTCATTTGAAGGCCATTTGCATTTTCTGTTCTATGAATTTCATTATTATATTCCTTGCTCATTTTTCCTGTGGCTGTTTTTTTTCCTTTCATTTCATTAACATGTATGATTTTTGATGTAAAGTAGAAATATTAATTCCTTAGGTGGTAAATGTCACAAATAGGTCAAACGATATGCATTTACCAATTTATGACAATTTTTTTTTTTTTAATTTTAGACAGGGAGCACATAAGCAGGGGTGGGCCAGAGGAATAGAGATAGGAAAAACAGACTACCCACTGAATAGGGATCCCAACAAGGGGCTCAACTTCAGGACCCTGAGACCATAACCTGAGCTGAAACGAAGAGTCTGATGTTCAACTGATTGAGCCACCCGGAGCCCCAGTTTGGGACAAATTTTGATTTACCAAATGGCAATTCAGATAGCTCTCTCAAACATTTTATTTCAGTCTATCATTTGTCTTTTGACTTTTTTAATAGTTTATCAAATAAAAATTTTAACTTCTTGTAATCGCTACATATATTTTCTTATGTTTTGTTTTAACATTATAGTTTTTTTTATTATAAGCCTCATACATAATAGTATAATTCTTTTCATTCAAAAAGCTTTTCTTATTTCTTCAAATTAATTCATTAAATTTTAATTTATATGCAGAACTGGAAAAATTATTCCAAACCAAACTGCTTTTATGATTCTAGAATGAATTTAACATTTAAAAAATCATTAAATATGTACGTTTCATTAACTAGGTGGTCTACTTTTCTTATGATTACGGTTATCATATAATGTGAAATGCAAAATGATCACCCTGATTAAATTGAAGTATTACACAACAATAATAGTAACACAAATCATATTAATTAAAAGTGAAAAATGATGGTTTGGCCTAGAGCTTACCTGTCATTTGCAGTGGGAAAATGTTACTGATGGCTATGGTTCTTTTTCTTATGTCACTGACTTCTTCATAGTTCAGTGGATCATGTGTTGCCTCAATATTCTGAGCCTCCTTAACTTATAAAACATTTACTCAATCTACAGCGTATTGTGATATTACTGTCACTTGTCCCTAAGGCATTATGAAGACCATCTTTGTTATCTTCCAAAGAGCTTGCAAGTTTAAAATTTAAAATAATAATACTCGGAAGTAACATGTTTCCAAGCACAAAAAAAAAAAAAAAAAAGTTCAGGCCTTAAACTCAGTCACTCAATGACTCAGAATACCTTCTATATTTTATTATTCATATTTAAACAAAAGAAACAAAGTGCAAAAATTGTAGAGAACTATTAGAAGCATGGGTATAAGCCTAGGATACACTTTCTAGAATACTGACTTGTGAGCCCCTCTCTCATTCCTACTAAAAGTCCACAGTGCAGCTGTGCAGATAAAAGCCAGAGTAAAAGCAGACCACGTACATTTTACACCAGGAGTGTCTGGACACTTCACTAGGTGGTCTCTAGCCACAATCTTGCCTACCCTACAATCTTGCAAACCCTACAGATGCACACATTCATCATGACCATTTATCAAAGATGAAAATGAAGTTCAGAGAAACTTTAAGAATTTCCCCAAACAACACAATTGTTAGGCAGGAGACTTAGGTTTCTGACTGAAGTGCATCTTTTTCAAAGCCCCTGTCTGTCTGCTTCTACCCCTGGAGCAATGACTCAGCTGCGTGTTTGCTATTTAACTGGTTCCTGCTCACTACATACGGCTTCATTCCACTGCTCTCATATCTGCTGAAAAATGTTAGAAGAGGCAAACACCTTATTGAAGAAATGAGCCCATGGCAGTCAATTTAATTCCAAAGCTCTTCCAAACCCTGCCAATAATTTTAGCTGTTTTTTTTTTTCTTTTTCCATACATGTATGGCATCATATTTGTGAAAAATATTAAAAATAAAATACTCTTGTCATAATTAACAACAATATGATTATGTAGATGGCTAAACGTACACAGGCACACAACAAAATGACATAAATGAAGAAACAAACAAAAAAATGTGGGGAATCAGACTGGCATGTTTAATTCCCTGGATTTTAACCTAAATTGGATTCAGGGGTACTTTCAGCAAACTCCCTCCTGCTTTACACCTGAAAGCAGATGGAGGCAGATTGCATCATGAGTTCAGTCCTTTCAAATTACAATAGTTTATGATGCTCATATGCATTTTAATCAGATATAAAGGATTTATTTCTGAAATGTATCAAGAAAGCCCATTTTCAGCACCTGGAAATGCATGAGAGAGTTTATAGCCAATCTAGTAAAATATGTTGCACACTTTTACTTTGTGTCTCTTTCTGTTGAGTATATAATATTACATGTATAGAGGTGTCAGCAGTTTTATTAAAAACTGTCTATAATCCTTTCAAAATAGGTATGGAGAGGCGATTTCATACTCAAAAATCATTTTTATTAGGATTTGACTCCTGTTTTAAAAGGAGTTCAATTTGTCATCCAATTTAATAAAATAATTTAGAGTATGTTTTACATTAATAACAAATAGCATACTCAGCAAATTGGAGCTTATATCTATGACAACCTTCTTTAGATCACATCGGAACTGGTCAGCATGCATCCAACCCTTGGAAATTAAATGAGGCACCAGAATAGTAGGTTCATGGTAGTGTTTTTGTGGCATAGCATTCTGTGTCACTCCTGTGAAAGAGCTATTCATTTTCCAAGTATACTATTCACTCATAATTTATGGCTATTATTAATAAGATAAGAACATAATCTTAAACATAGTACATCTGCCTATTGAATAAAACATATCTGAGCTCCTTACCAAGCATTCTAACTATTAAAAATTACTTCATGCACTGATATTTCGTATCACTAGGTTTTTACATCTTACTGGAAGATAAAAAAAAGGTATATAAATGCAACAAAATTACTAAGGTTCTAAAACAAATGTTGAAAAAGGAGAATACGAATGCCTTATTATATTAACATGTTTTTATGAAAATGATGTTCTTCAATACAATACACATTAACTTAAATATTTTGCCATTAAATACATTTTAAGTAGATATGCCAATATTCTAGAATTTAAATAATTCGATATACAATATTCTATAACCCTTTGACAAATTGGATCCCACAAAGAAATCAATTACCAGTATAAATTTCAAACAATCTTCTCAATTTTCTTTGTAATCCAAGTTATTTACTTATCTGCACTTTCTTAAATGAGAAATTATTACCTTTTTACTTAAGATATTTGCCATTTTATTATTAAAAAAAAAAAAGAAAGAACATTGTCCACAAGTTAGTAATATCTTATTCTTCACTAACTCAAATAGTCTTCCAATATATAAATTTACTCACTTTTTTAAAAGAAAGTTATATTTATCTTTTAATAGCAATATGGAAGACATAGTAGCTATATAGAGTGGAAAGCATATGTTAGTGAAAGCAAATTAATGCAGAGATTTGCAACTAGAGGTATAACATTTATTTTATGAGAAGTTGATTAAAGCAATTCTCAGATCAAATATAGGCCTCAGTTTTTGTAAAAATAGAGGATTTTCTTAGAAGGAGCTATGATAGAACATAACCCACAGCCTTTCAATAGAAGACTTAAATTTCCTTTTTGGCTTAAATAGTAATCACTGTGTAATTTGAACATGACATTGGCCCATTGAGACTCAGTATTCAAGGCTGTAAAATGAACACTATGTTCACCTCCCAAAATAGTTGTGAAAGTTTAAATATATATGCCTTTAAAAACTGTTCAGTGAGATAGAAATGTTAAGTATTATATCTTTTGTCTACTTTTTTTGGGGGGTGGTGGTGAGTTCACAGACACCAAATTCTAGTGTCCTGTACATTTCTCAGAATCCATTTCCTATAGTTTTCTAGTCAGATTTATCAATGAGAGGTACATGTCCAGGATTTGGAAGAGGGAGGAAGATATGACATTAAATGTATAGCCAGAGGATCTATAGTCAGACGTGCGAGCAGAGGAAATCCTGGCAGGTTCTTAGAAACTGGTCTTGGTTCTTCAAGCTGAGATCTTTCCTATTGATTCCCCCAAACTTCACTGACTCCACCACAATTTTTACTCCCCCAGTTCTAAAGATTGTGTATTCTTCCCTAATATTAAACACTTTTCACCTAAAATACATTGAATGACTTCTCTTTATCTGCTGAGACCATGAATAATATATCAACACTTTCTTTTCTATTTGTAACAAATATTGGTAACTTAGGGAAAATGTAGCAGTCATTTGTGAACACAAAGTAATCAGTTTAATATCAAGAAGATGCAAGTATAGAAGGCCATGATTAAGTAAGCATTGGCACTATTTATAAACTTTCTACTGTGAAGTTAACTTCTTACTGTCTTGCCAACATCTGTGTGTGTGTGGGTATGTGTGTGGGTGAGGGGAGTGTTTTCCTTGATTTTCTAGGATGTTTTCCATTTCATCTAAGTTGTCTATTTTTTTGACATACAATTACTCATAGTATCTCTTTATAACCTTTTTTTCATTTCAGCAAAGTCAGGGAAATGATCTTTCTTTCATTTCTGATTCCAGGGATTTTAGTCTTGTCCCTTTGTTTCTTGGTCAATCTGGTTATAGGTTTATTCACTTAAAAAAATATCTTTTCAAAGAACCAGCTTTTGGTTTCATTGATTTTTCTCTATTGTTTTTCTATTTTCTATTTCATTAAGTTTTGCTCTAATCTTTATTCTTTCCTTATTTCTGTTAGCTTTAGATTTAATTTGATCTTCTTTATCTAGAGTCAGCAGTTGAAGTTTAGGTTTTTGATTTGATATCTTCTTCTTTTTCAATCTAGGCATTTTACAGCTATAAATTTCTCTCTAACCCCTACTTTGTTGCATCCCATAAATTTTGATGTCATGTCCCTTCATTTTTATCCATCTCAAAATATTTTCTAACTTCCCATGTGATGTTTTTCTTTGACTTATTTGGGATTATGTTGTTTAGTTTCCACCTATTTGTGAGTTTCCCAAATATCTTTCTAATAATTGATGCTTCATTCCATTTTATTGTTGTCAGACAACATACCTTCTTATTATTTCTAAATATACTGAGGTGAGTTTTTTGACTGGGTACTTGTTCTTTTCTGAGGAATGTTCCATTTGCTCTTAAGAAGGATATACATTTTCCCTTGGTAGATGGAGTATTCTATAAATTTTCATTAAATCTTATTGACAAGGATTTAGTCTCTGTTCTATACCTGCTTCTTTCCCTGAGACAGTCTCCAGACAATACCCCCAATGTTGAGGGAGGTGAAGATGGAGATAGTGGCTTGCTTCTCTCTAAGTAACACTTTGACTTTAGGAGCTGAGAACTTGGTACCTGGAGGCAGCAGCCACAGGTCTCCTTGGTTTGCCTCTCTCAGCAGGGAACCTCCACTAAAATATCTGCGCCAGGGTGGTCAGGGTCCCCGTTTATTTAGCAGCACTAAACAGCCCACTGGTTGGGAGCTGGGGAGAGAGGGAAATTATGATTTTACTGTTTCATTCTGAAGTAGAGCTTACATCACACTAAACAAGGAGGAGTAGAAATGACAAAGATCTTGGTTTAAATACCATGGAATCACACATCTGCTATATGCTTATAAATCCACTGCCAAAGAAGATAATACTTTTTTAAATTTGGATTTTGTACATTCATTTGTCCCTTTCCAATAGTGCTAGCACAATTATCAGAAAGAATATTACCTTTTTATTCTATTTTAGATTTTTATATTGTGAGCCATAATCAAAATCATCATCAATAATAATGATAATATTATCAGGGGATAAAAATACCTTTTTTAAAATATTTGATTTATTTATTTGTCAGAGAGATTGAGAGAGAGAGAGAATGAAAACAACCAGGGGGAGTGGCAGGCAGTGGGAGAAGCAGGCTTTCTGCTGGCTAAGGAGCCTGATGAGGGACTCAATCCTAACATCCTGGGATCATGACCTGAGCCAAAAGCAGATGTTTAATGAATTGAACCACCCAGACATCCCCTAATACCCTGTTTTTAAATACTTCTCAGATTCAAACAAGTCAATTAAAAAAAAAAAGTACTCTGGGGTGCTACTGACTGCTTCATGGTTCTCCCTACTACAAGTTCACAGACTCCATCAGGAAGTCTGTCCATAGCCACTGGGGAGCTTCATCTGTGAACCTCCTAACTGGTCCATGGACATCCTTAACATTCCAAATGCTTCACTCATCTCTTCATGGCTCACTCCCAGCACATGCTCCTATCAACAATGAGAGTAAGTTTTTGCAGACTGCTAGCATGCAAGTACAGAGAGCTAGTCCAACTTTATGGGAGTCAAGAGAGTCACAAACTTGAGCATGTGCATTTCAGGGCATTGCCTCAGAGAAACAAACAGAAGGCTGGCAAAACCAAGTCTGGATTTGGAAGATTGGGAGAAGGCATATAATCCTAAAAATTCCACCCTCCACCACCATCACCAACAGAGAACAGAAGTGTAAAGTAGGCATATCTCTAGAAAGGATCTGAGAAAGCCTCAGAATACCTTCACCTTGGAATAATAGGTGAAGGTAACACTCTTCTGAAGCTAGTCAGTAAAGACTGGAAAAGATAGCTCTTTATTCAAATGTGAAAACAGGAGTGCAAGACTTCAAGGAACTTGAATAGTCCAAGAAATATGACACCACCAAAGGAGAACAATAAATTTCTAGTATCTGACTGCAAAGAAATGGAAATTTATAAATTGGCTGGCAAAGGTTTAAAATGGTTATTTTAAGAAAATTCAATAAGCTTCCATAGACAACTCAAAATCAAGATAACAATCCCTGAACAATAAAGATTCAAAAGAAAAAAAAAAAGAAATCCTGGATTTAAAGAATATAATTTATGAAATAAAAATAATGCAGTAGAAAGTTCATCAGACTTGAACTTGAAGCCAGGACATTTGAAAGAATTCATTCAGAGAGGAAAAGAATAAAAAAGAATAAAAATGACTGATAAAAGCTTTGGTGAATTATGGGACACCTTCACAAGAAATGGTATTCTCATTATGGGAGCCCAGAAAGAGAAAATACAGAAAATGACAGAAAGCTTATGTAAACAAATGATGAATGAATATAATTCCCAAAGCTGGGAGAAGTATGGATATTCAGGTACATGAAAGGATAGCATCCCATGCAATTTTGACAAAAAAAAAAAAAAAAAAAAACAAGCAAAAAACTCTCCATACAATGGAATCACCATATGGCTATCAGTAGATTTCCCAAACAAATCTTGGTAGACTAGAAGAGAATGCCATGATAAATTCAAAATTCTAAAAGAAAAACAGCAAAAACAATTGTCAATCAAGAATATCTAACAAAACTGCCTTACAAAGATATGAGAAAGACTTTCCCAGATAAAGCTGAGAGAGTTTATCACCACTAAGCCTGTCTTACAAGATATGCTAAAGGGAGTTCTTCAATTTAAAATTAAATGATGCTAATTAGTAAAATGAGATCATAAAAGTACAAACACACTGGCAAAAGTATATAGATGGTCGAATTCAGAATATTCTAATAGTGTAATGGTATGATAATACACAAATCACTTAACAGTAGAATAAATATTAAAAACAAAAGTAATAAAATTCTATAGGTACAGAAATTTATTAATGAATATATAATATATTAATATGCAAATATATAAATTATTACATTAAAACACAAAAACAAGGGAGTAATAGGGTAGAGTTTCTATAGATGATTAAAGTGAAATTACTATCAGCATAAAATAGACTATAAATGACTACAAAATACTCTGTGCAAGACTCATGGTAACCACAAACCAAAAACCTACAGTAGATATTCAAAAGATAAAGAGATAAAGAGAAAGGATTCAAAGTATATGAGTATAGAAAATTATCAGATCACAAAGGAAGACAGCAAGGGGGAGGAAGGAATAAAAGAAATAAAAAACAGGCAGAAAACAATAAGATAGCAATAACATATCCTTAACTGTCAACAATTATTTTAATTGTAATAGACTAGATTCTCCAGTCACAAGATAGTGACAGAATGTATATATAAAAATAGTGACTGAATGGATATAAAAGTATATGCTGCCTATAAGATACTAATTTCAGCTCTAAGGATACATATAGGCTAAAGTGAAGAAATGCAAAAAGATATTTCATGCAAATGGAAACCCAAAAGAATAGAAATAGCTATACTTTTATCAGACAAAAGAAGTAAAAAAAAAACCTAAAAAAAAAAGTTATCACATAATGATAAAGGGGTCAATTCATCAAGAGGAAGTAACAATTTATAAATATACATACAGCCAAAATTGGAGCAACCAAATGTATTTAAAAAGATAATAACAGATCTGAAGGCAAAAACAGTACTGCAATAGTAGTAGCAGATTTCAATACCCTACTTTCAAAAATGGATAGATCATCCAGACAAAAATTCAATAAGGAAATAATGGACTTGAACTATACTTTAGCTCAAATGGAACTAACAGACATATAGAGAACATTCCATTCCACAGTAGCAGAAAACACATTCTTCTCAAGCACAAACAGAACATTCTCTAGGATGGATCATATGTTAGGTCACAAATTAAGTCTAACATATTTAAGAAGACTGTTGCTACCAAGCATCTTTTCTGACTACAATAATATGAAATTAGAACTCAGTAACAGGAAGAAAAGTGGAAAATTCACAAATGCATGGAAATTAAACAACACTCTCAGAACAATGAATGGATCAAAGAAGTAGCAAAAGGGAAATAAATAAATGAAAATGGAAGTAGAAACTTCCATGAAAGTGGAAACATAACATACCAAAACTTACGGGATGTAGCAAAAACAGTTCTGAAAGGGATATTTACAGCTATTAATCCCTACATAAGAGAAAAGAAACATCTCAAAAAGAGAGACTAATTTTGTACCTCAAGGTATGGAGAAGAACAAATTAAGCCCAAATTTAGTGGAAGGAAGGAAATAACAAAAACCAGAGCAGATAAGCAAAATAAGTCAGTCAGAGAAAGACAAATACAGTATGATTTCACTCATATGTGGAATTTAAGACACGAATAGTGAAGGAAAAAGAGAGAGAGAGAGAAACCAAGAAACAGATTCTTAATGGAGAACAAACTGATGGTTACCAGAAGAACAGTAGGTGGGGGGATGGGTGAAATAGGTGACAGGGATTAAGGAGGGTACTTGTCACGATGAGCACTGAATGATGTATAGAAGTGTTGAATCACTATATTGTACACCTGGAACTAATGTAATACTGTATGTTAACCATACTGGAGTTAAGATAAAAAACTTAATAAAAACAGAACAAAACAATCAACTTCCAAAAAAATCAGAGCAGAAACAACTGAAACAGATTAGAAGAAAAGGTGAAAGATTTATGCGATCTGAAGAGAAACCAGAGTATAAAACAGATTAGAAGAAATAGGGAAAAAAACAACAACAAAACAAAACACCTAAGAGATGATTTTTTGAAAAGACAAAAAAATTGAAAAACCATTAGCTCAACTAAGAAAAAAAAATAGAAAATCCAAATAAATAAAATCAAAAGTAAAAATGTCAATATAACTGATGTCACAGAAATTAAAATTTCCATGAGACTACTATAAACAATTGTATGCCAAAAATTGGACATCTCAGAAGAAATGAATAAATTTCTAGAAATATACAACCCACCAAGATTGAATCATAAAGAAATAAAAAATCTAAATAACTGTAAAAACTTAATAGCTATAACTGGTAAGTTGATTGAATCAATAATTTAAAATGTCCCCAACAACGAAAAGCCCAGGACTAGATGGCTTCACAGGTAAATTCAACCAAACATTCAGAGAAGAGTTAATATCTCTTCTCTGTATTTGTAGACCACTAAAGTCTACAAAAACTTTGCAAGAAGTGAACACTCCTAAACTTATTTTAGGAAATCAGAATTACGCCAATAACAAAACCAGACAAGAAATTACAAGACATTGCAAGAAACCACAAGACACTTCTAAGAAAGTTATAGACCAATAACCTTGAGGATTATAGATATGAAAATCCTCAACACAATACCAGCAAACTAAATTCAACAGTGCACTGAAAGGCTTATACACCATGACCAAGTGGGATTTATCCATGTGTTACAGAAATGGTTTAACACATCCAAGTCAATTAATGGGATGCACAACATTAACAGAGTGAACGATAAAAATCATGTGGTTAATTCAAAAGCTACAGACAAAGCATTGGACAAAATTCAACATCCTTTCATGAAAAAAACTCTCAACAAATTAGGTATAGAAAGAATATATCTCAATGTAATAAATGTCATATATGGCAAGCTCACAGCTAACATTATACTAAATGGTGAAAAGCTATAAAGTTTTTCCTCCAAGATCAGGAAACAGACCAAGATGCACACTCTAGCCACTTCTATTCAACATACTAATGGAAGCCTTTATCATAGCAATTAGGTAAGGAAAAAATAATAAAAGGCCTTCAAATTGGAAAATAAGAAGTTAAATTGTCTCTGATGACAGATGACTTGATCTTATATATAAAAAACCCCAGAGACTCACCAACAAACTGGTAGAAATAATCAAGGAATTCAGTAAAATTACAGGATTTAAAATCAACTTACAAAAATCAATGCATTTCTATACACTAACAATGAACTAATTGAAAGGGAATTTAAGAAAGCAATACTATTTATAATACCATCAAAAATAAAGCTCTTTCAGATTCACGGGCTACAAAAGAATGGAGTTTTTTTTTTTTTTAAGATGTTACTTATTTGTCAGAGAAAGAGAAGAGAGCACAAGCAGCGGGGAGCCGTAGGCAGAGGGGAGCCGTAGGCAGAGGGAGAAGCAGGCTTCCTGCTGAGCAGGGAGCTCAATGTAGGACTCAGTCCCAAGACCCTGGGATCAGGACCTGGGTGGAAGCCAGACTTAATCGGCAGAGCCACCCACGCGTCCCAAGAACTAAGTATTTCTTTTGCTATCCAAACATTCTTCAATATGCATTTTAAAAGCATATGTAATCTAAATGGTTATGGAGTTCCAAAGGGGCTTAATATTTTAAATAAATTTCTACCTGCAATTATTTGATATAAAATTCAAGTAACTATAATATTCTGTAAGTCATTATGATAATTATTTATTTGTACATGATTGTTGGCAATTATTTTTCTTAAAATTCTTCACTTATTTCTAAGCAAGTTATTTAAAAAGTATTTTATATATTCTTAAATGAATTCAAAGTACATTTATTCATTTTATTGCAAAAATATTTAATAGACTTCATACATATGGATATGTATAAGTTTATATATGTAGATATAACATTAAATATATAATAATTACACTTCTTCCCAAAAAAACAGTACAAATACAAAGTATATTTGTTCTAAATTAGCCATGAATTGTTGTTCCTTATAAGAATAGAGAAATGGAGTCTTTAAAGCTTAAAAAACAAATGAACAGGGGCGCCTGGGTGGCTCAGTGGGTTAAGCCGCTGCCTTCGGCTCAGGTCATGATCTCGGAGTCCTGGGATCGAGCACCGCATCGGGCTCTCTGCTCAGCAGGGAGTCTGCTTCCTCCTCTCTCTCTGCCTGCCTCTCTGCCTGCTTGTGATCTCTCTGTCAAATAAATAAATAAAATCTTAAAAAAAAAAAATGAACAAACAAAAAAAGCAACTCTAATTTCTAATTGTGCAGTAGAAATTGCCAAAAAAAATTCCTTTTTATCACAAAACCTAAATAGGTTGCATTATATTTATATTTTGTTGCTGGGATTGTCATATCAAGTAAGTTTATCAAGAAAACTCATTTCCTTTATCTCTTTATAGTTTTACTCTGGGTAATTCTTCTAAAATACAAAATTAATCATGTTACTAAACTCTTGTTTAGCACATTGTTTAGTTCAGTGCCTCCACAGTGTGTAGTGGATAAAGCTTAAACTCCCTGTAGGCAAAGACCTCTTGATTACCTCTTTTGCTTTTTGTAGTAATGTTCATGTATATTCATATAATACAATAAATTGTATGTATTTTATATACAGCATTTTGTTTAGACAGGAAATACTTGACACTCTAAAATAAGTAAATAAACACTCATTGACAGGATTAGAGAATCTATGAATGGAGGAGAGAGCTGATTTGTGTCCTTTGAGGAATATACAATATATAAAAATAATATAAATACACTTTTCCTTCTTCATGGCATATAAGCTGCTAAAAGTAGCAAGGGGAGTATGTTATCTGTCCATATACCTAGACTTGTTATACATTTTTTTACATTTAGCAACTTTGGAAGTTCAGGAAAAATGCATAGATCCTGTAAGCCTATTTCCTCATCCATAAAATAGATAATAAAAATATACATTTCACAGGATGGTTGATTAGAGGAAGTAAGATATGTAAATTTACTCACATAGTGCCTGCCACATTATGGACACTCAAGAATGCCAACTATTATTATGATTTTCATTATGCTATCTGTGAACATTATAATTTGAATTCTAGCTCTTCATTGGAAATCTAACCCAGTTGCAGAAATCAATACTGGTCAACAAATATATAATAAACCAATCCAAATGAGATTAAAGTTTTGAACATTTTAAACCACTATGAATGTTGTACATAATTTGAATTAGCTTGAAAAACAAGTTAATAATGCTAAGTGAGAAATAAGGGTGATTGCTAATTGTCACTATATGCCTAAGAGTGGGACCAATACATTGTTACAGTGCTGTACAGTTTGGCATTAGTGACACATATCTGAGCTCAAGACAGTGGTTGGGGTGAATATTTTCTCATTTTTAAACTGAGGAAATTGGGCTTAAATTGGACTATAAAGAAGTTAAATTACTTTCTAACTTTGCAGGGATAGAAAGTGGCTCTTGGCATTTCAGAGCATTGCTGAACTGTCTTAGAAAAAAAGAGTTAAAAATATCAGGAGTTAAGTTTGAGGAGAAATGAAGAAAAACTCATGGTTTTATATAATGTCTGCTAAATATATTTATTCATTCTAAAGTATTTATCAAAGATTAGACATGGTTCTATTGGCTCAGCTCCCTCTGTGAACAAGACAGACAGGGTGTCTTTCCTCTCTGAGCTTATAGTAGTGCAGGAGATCGAAAATCAGATTTAAAAAAAAAAAACTGATCTTCCATGTGATTAAGTTCAAGGAAAGCAGCAAACAGGTTGCCAAGAGAAAAGAAGCACAACGGGGCTGAGTGGAACTTGTTCTAGAAAGGATAATCAGATAAGGTTATCTGTTAGAAGTGACACTGAAGCAGAGATACAAAGGAGGACAAGCAGGTAGAACATTTCAAACAAAGAAAGACCATTATGATAAGTGCTTTGTGGTGGGATATATACTGGCCTGTTATCATAACTGGAACACAAGACAGGAGGGGCCCAGGTTGAGTCTTAGCAAGTAGGTAGGAGGTATAGCAGCAGGTAGATCATAGTAAGAAGTTTAGATTTGATTTCCCATTTGATGGAGGACAGTTAATGGTTTTAAACAGGATAATGGCATGATCTCCTTTATCTCATAAAATGTCATTTTTAAGAAGACCTATTTGAGTTGTGGAGAATGTTAGCAGGGAAATCAATTAGCAGGGAAAACAATTTTGTTGTTGTTTTGAGTGTTAAATTCTTATCTGGCCTGGACTGGGGTTGGGGGTGGGGTGAAGCTACGGATGGAGTAAAGTAGACACAATAGAGATGTATTTAGGAGGAAGAATTGATGGATTGGAGGTATGGAATGAGAAAAAAGAAGGAATTAATGATGACTACCATTTTCTCTTTTTTAATCTGAGGATAATATGATTTATTGATCAGGGCAGATGGGAAGGAACAGATTCATGTCAGAATAGAACTTAAATTGAGGTGGCGAAGACAGTGTACAATTTATCACCAAACAGGCATAATTTTGAAACTGATAGAAGAGATTTTCAGTAAGTACTGCAGGACAATTTGCATGAGCTAGGGTTGTCACCCTAGAGATAAGTAATACCAATAGGTTGAAATAAAGAATAATATCTAGTATTTTTGAAGGACTATGTGCCAGGCTCATACTTTTTAAAAATATTCATTAATATGTTTCTCCCCAAATTTCATTGTTACTATAGACATTTTGCAGATGAGAACAGTGAGAGAGAAAATGGAGTAATTTGCACAGGTCACAAAGCTAATATAGGGTGGTCTGGGCTGTCACTTCCAGCAGCCCAACTCTCAAGCCTGTACTCATAAACAGTAAATTGCATGGCCCTCACAGGAAGCATTTTCATCACAAAGTGGTGTCTCTTGTTTGAGAATGGAAATCACCTTCCTAAAGGGATAGAACACATGCGTAAAGGATATGATCTGAACATTCTGAGGTGTGATATTGAGCACTGCATAGTATACCAAAGGGCACAATGTCATCCTTACAAAATGTCCATGTTTTATATCTTGGTTTAAAAATCTGGCTTAGAGAAACCAACAGTCTGACACAAGAAAATCACTAACATGAGAGTAAATACTTTTATTTTGAAAAGTTACCAAGGGTAACTTCCAGTCCCCCCAAATGATTCCAATTCTATTGGAATTATTTTTTTTTATGTCTTCTGTACTTCTAATTACAAGTCTCCCTTAAAATTCTCCTCCTCATTTTTTGTAGGCAGCAAATTAAGTCTGCAGTGCCAGAGGAAAAAAACAAAAACAAAACCAAAAAGCTCTTCAAATTCTTAAACAACAGAAATGGTTCTTTGTTATTATTTTACTACTTGTAATGAGTTGATTTAATCAAGATTGTTGTAGTTGTAAACAACAGAAACTGACTTTGCCTAACTTAATGAGAAACGGACTTTATTGGAGAGATAGCTTGGCTGTTCATGGGATCCCAGGAACAGCTAAGCAAATACACTCCTGCTAGGGGTGCTGATGACACCTGACAGACGTAAGGAGCTGTGCCTACCAGAACTTCTCGCTTCAGTGACACCTTTACCAAAGCTCAACTCTAATGGTTTCCAGTTTCTTGATCTCTCCATTCAAGGTTTAAAATTCCCAGAAGACTTGATAGTACAGCTGGGCTTTGGTCTACCTTTTGATCATTCATTAAGTGCTGGAGATGTAAGGCACCAAAAGGGACTTAGGTCTTTGAAGTTCTTTTAAGGAAAGGGAAATTCCAGAAGTTCAACCTAATTGGCATCTTCTAGCATTCTACTATATGTATATTGTTACCACATCCACACACATGCATTGACATATACACAAGATAACACACTATATTACCTCCCCCTATTCAGAAGGTACCTGCTTAACACAACCCAACCCTATTACCTAGGACTCTTCTTCACCAAAGGAGGAAGTCACATCCAACTACTCTCATCAGAGATGATAGAATAGATATTACATATAAGGATATTGTATAGGTCAAAATTCAAAAACTTTAGAAACAAATTAAAATTAACATCTATCCTATTTTATACAGTGAAAAAAGAAGAAATACAAGAAAATACATAATCTTCAATACAAAATAGAATAAAATGGAAAAATGATTCCACTCAGAAAATAAGAAAAAGTTTAGTCCTCTTACTTGCAAGTGTGACAAAACCCTAGGGAGCATATATCACTTTTCCTCTCAATTTTGTTTTGCCTTCAGTTTTTATTCTAGCTGACTGGGGTAGAAGTATTTCTCCTTTGGGAATTTCCTTCTAAGACCACTAGCTAAGCGCATAGTCATAGCACAGAAAGTTAAAGTTTATGGACTATTAAGTGTGAAGCTAAGAAATGTTACTATATGGATTCCGGTCCATTTATTTTGATTAAGGGACACTATTTCACAGAATATTTTGAATTCTGAAAAACACCTGCCAATCTTCATGAAGTGTGGTCTGCTATAACTGACCTTACAGCTGAATTTTGAATATGGAATTCAATTGTTACATAAGGTTAGATGTTTCTAGATTAAATGTGCTTGGTAAGAATGATACAGCTGGTTCCTTAATTTTCTGATACAGATTTTTGTTGGTTTTAGGGAAAGGTGCTTCATGCTGTTAACCCTACAAATTTCAGCTCTGCATTTATGGCCATTTTTTCACCCATTTAACAAGTTTTGTGTTTTTTTTTTTTGATGAGTATACATGATCATTGGCTTTTATTAAATAGTGTATCATGTCCATAAGACTGTTGGTAGCAATGATAATCTCCTGTTAATGAATTATCAATATTTCTAGTCTCTAGGTTTTTTGAGAAATCCATTTCCAGAACCAACTCTCAATTTTTTCATTTCAGCGCTCTCACTATCCAAGTCACTTATATCTAACAATTGTTACCCTCAACATGACATAGACCTTGCATTAGGGCTATCCATCCAGGGAAACCAAGCAATGATAAGGACTTCTGGAAGTTCTGACTACTTGGAGAAATTCTGTTTTGAGAGAAATTCAGGAACATTCCATCCCAGGAAGTGCTGGCATAATGGAGAATCATTGCCAACCTTGATCAAGTTCTTTTTTCACTTTGGTTGGCTAGATGGAATCCCCTGAGATTGCAGTTGTGGACTAAGAGAGGGTTCATATTTGGCAAGCATAGGCAATTATATGCTAAATGTACACAGTAGTGAAATATGAACTCTGACTATTACTGCACCTCTAATGTTCCACATTTATGCACCACTGGAAATATTGCTATGGGGGCATAGAATATATTCCCATTTTTAAACTTTAAGTCATATTTCTTTCATATCATCTTAAATGCCATCTGTATGCAAATATGTAAAAATATAGATTCTCATACTTTTCCATCATTCTTCCATAATTAGCAATGATTACAAAAAATAACAGACATTTGGGACCTGATTTGGCTTGTGTTGCTCCCTTCTTGAGGTAGAGCAGAGCATAAGCAGCTTGCCTGCTGATTGAGAAGTTCCTAGCTTCAGTCCCTGTTAACTCAGAAAACACAGCTGTACCTTTTACCTCTGAATGCCCATTTCCAGAAGATGCATTTTTAACATCTACTGTCCTCATTGGCATTCAGTATTACATGATAAAAGCAAACAACTACCAGGATTGCTGGGAAGAAGAAGATCACATTACCTTAGATAAAGCAATTCTATTGGCATTGAATCTCTATCCACTTGGAGATTATTCTGACACATGATTTCTACATGAATTTCTTCTATATAAAATGGCAGGTTGCACACACACAGATTTTAGATATTGCTTAGTTTGAAAATCTACTTATTAGCATTACAATATTTAAATAATTTTAATATGTTTCAATAATGAATACATTGAATTTTTAGAACACCTTTCCTGGGTAATGATATTTGTCCTTTCTATTTCAGTAAGCATATGATACATTGCAGCTAAAAAGATATTGAATTTTTTCTTCACAGATATTCTTTTATTATTTATTTGAGAGAGAGAGAGAGTGAGAGAGAGCATGAGAGCAGAGAAGGTCAGAGGGAGAAGCAGATTCCCCATGCAGCTGGGAGCCAGATGCGGGACTTGATCTGGAGACTCCGGGATCATGACCTGGGCTGAAGGCAGTTGCTTAACCAACTGACCCATCCAGGTGCCTGATATTGAATATTTTTAAATGGCTAATTTATAAAGAGTGAGTTAGAATTGAGGAAAAGGAAAATTCTCATGTATTTTTTTTTCTTGTCATTAGAAACAGATGCCATTTACCTCCTTTGAAAGGTACTATGTTCTGAAATTAAAATCCTACCACTCTTGATGTATATAGAGTTATGTACAACAACAGTATTTTTATAGAAAACATGATTTTATCTATTTAATAATTTTAAATAATAAAGTATCTTCAGGGGAAAATTGATTTTGGAAACACTGTAACAAAAATAAAGAAATTCAGGACAATAGTTTTCTCCATAGAGGAGGAAAGTGGATATGCTGGGTGGCATATATAGGAAATATAAAAATCTTAGGACTTCTATTCCATAAAGTAAATTGTAGATATATAGGGGTCTAATTTTTTTATTACTATTTGTGATTAATTTTTAGAATGAATTTTAAATTTATGTAAATAGTTTCTAAGTGTAATAATATTTTTCCAATTTTATTTCATTTTTATTTTCATAGGTTTTTGCCATTACCAAAGTTTGCAAATTTTGCCTAGTCAAATCTATTTGTGGTTCTTGGTGTGCTTGGCTGGGAAGATCTACATCACAAGTTTATAAAAATATTCTCCGATATTTTCTTCTATAAGTTACACATTGTTTTGTTGTTGTTGTTTCAAAGAACTTATTTTAGGGCAATGAAAACTTTCACAATAAAATTGGGAAAAAGTTACAGAGATTTCTCATATATTGCTTTCCCCTCCTACATGCATAGCCTCCTTCATTATTAACATCACTTTTCTGAATGGGGCATTTTTATCAAGGATGAACCTGTATCAACTCATCATAATCATCCAAAGTCAATAGCTTACATTAGAGTTCACTCTTGATGTTGTGTATTTTATGAATTTGGGTAAATGTAAAATGACATGTTCCCATCAGTATGATGTCGTATGGAGTATATTTTCAGTGTTCTGTGCTCTATCTCTTCACCCTCCTCCCCACCCCCCTACCTAGCAGCTAGTATCATTTTTAAACACATATATCATTAATTTTTTTAAACTAATCTTTGGCCCAATAGATATTAGGTAATTATTATGAATATAAATGTTAAAAATACTGCTAAATGTTAAAGCTTATAATCTCTCTCATCACTTAAAATTCTTTGTAAAGTATATATGACATACTGAATTAGATCCTACATGTTTAAAAAAAAAAACAAAAAACCTTAGAGCAGTTATATCTTATGTCTCTTTTGTGTCCGCATCTCTTTATGTCATGTCGGCAACAATACTGACACTAGCATAAGACATTATTCTTCACAAATCTTCTCTGCACAACTTTATTTCATGTTCACTGAAAATAATGTGAATGATGGCATCTTGAGTTATGCTAGATGAAAGTTACTAACATCTGTACTTTTTATTATGTAAACAGTACCTTAGAGAAAAAAAATAAATAAAATGGTAAAACTAGAGGGAAGGGAGACTTTGAAAATTTATTTAAGTGAGTTTATTTTGACCCACCATCCATACTTCCCTTTGAGTACTTTTTCTCGATCTATGAATTCTGCCTTATAGAAAAGTTTACTAAGGCAGATTAAGTCATAACACCTGTTTTATATCCTTAAGCTATCAATATTTTGCTATGCATCTTATATTCAGTTGAAGAAACTTTAATTTGAAGTTGTGTCTTTCATGATTTGTTGACAAAAAGAGAATATGATGAAAAATAAAACATAATATCTGCCTTTAGTGAGTTAGTAATCTGATGAAGAAGATAAATAGGGAGCCTTAATGATCACCCTACAAGATAAAGTCAGTAATGAAAAGAGGCCCAGGGGCGCCTGGGTGGCTCAGTGGGTTAAGCCACTGCCTTCAGCTCAGGTCATGATCTCAGGGTCCTGGGATCGAGCCCGCATCGGGCTCTCTGCTCAGCAGGGAGACTGCTTCCTCCTCTCTCTCTGCCTGCCTCTCTGCCTACTTGTGATCTCTGTCTGTCAAATAAATAAATAAATAAAATCTTAAAAAAAAAAAAGAGGCCCAAAAGAGATTTATCAGGCAGCATATAAGAAAATTCTACAAAAAGATCTAATTCTGCAGGAAAAGTTAAAAATACGAACAAGATTTGACCTTTTAACACATTAAAATATGCTTGTATTTTACAGAACATACATAGTTCTCAAACTCTTGACCAAACTTTATATAAGAAACAACTGTATTCACTTTTCCAAAACACAATGCATTATTATAAATAAGTTTATTTATTGTAAATAAAAACCAACTTGAACTATATCCCCAAGCACAACTGGAAGAATTTTAAAATTACATGAAGACTGTTTGAAATGCGCTTTCAGTGTTGTGATGGTCATGGGAATAAGAAAGACATCAGAATGTCACACTTGGTGTGAAACTTTCTTGGCATTTTTGTACTTGTCTCAAATACTTTTCCACAGTATCTGTTATATTTAGCTTTTGTTTTTGTCTACTGTTCTACAATGAATCATAAAACAGTTGAAAATGTTATAAAGAAAAATGTGGAAATCAAGGCAAAGCAAGTGAGAAAGCTTTATTTCAATGAAATAAAGCTAAAATTGTTTCAATGAAACAATTCTTCACTCTTCTTAGCACAGTAAAGAAATTGCATGTATGGGGGCGCCTGGGTGGCTCAGTGGGTTAAGCCGCTGCCTTCGGCTCAGGTCATGATCCCAGGTCCTGGGTTCGAGCCCCACATCAGGCTTTCTGCTCAGCAGGGAGCCTGCTTCCTCCTCTCTCTCTGCCTGCCTCTCTGCCTACTTGTGATTTCTCTCTGTCAAATAAATAAATAAAATCTTTAAAAAAAAAAAAAAGAAAGAAATTGCATGTATGTTGAAGAATAAATTATCAGGTTGTGCACCATTATGATAATAATGAAATAATAATTAAAAGAATTGTGAATCAGCATCTACAGGCATGATGTGACAAGAATATTGCATTTTTGTTGGAAAAGCATGCAAAATAATTGGCAAAATGGAGAGAGAGACAAGGTACTTAAGGTCTCAGATTCTTAACCATCATTAATTCAGAAGAAGACAATAATGTCTGAGAAGTTAAACGTGAAGGCAATGGCAGAGAAAAATTAGTTGGCAAAGGAGTTGTCTTTAAAAAGCAAACCTGAGAAGTTCAGCAGTATCAAGAGCCAAGCTATGCTCCTGTTATGGAAACACTATTTGTTTCTTCTCAAAATTGGTATGTTGAAGGCCTAAACCCTAATGTGATAGGGGCCTTTTAGAGCTGGGGCCTTTGGGAGGTCACTAGGTTTAAATGAAACTGTGAGGATGGGGCCTTTATGATAGGATTAGTTCCCTTATCAGAAAAGGATGAAAGACCAGAGCTCTCTTTCCCTCTCCTTGAACACACAGAAGAGGTAATATGAACTCATAGCAAGATGATGGTTTTCTTCAAGTCAGGAAGAGGGCCATCACCAAACCACAAATTTGCTGGCATCTTGATCTTTGAGTTGGACTTCTCAGCCTCTAGAATCATGAGAAATAAATGTCTTACTTAAGCCTCCCAATCTATGGTATTGTGTTATAGCAGCCTGAGCAGGCTAAGACAGCTCATATCATCAAAATAATATTGAAAGCTGTCTTAACTCTCTATGAAGAAATTGCTATTTTCCTGTACTAACTATATACAAAAAAAGAAGTTATGCTGCTAAACAAATTTTGTTGTAGATAAAACAGGATTGTTTTGAAAGCAATATTGTCCTGTAGGTTTATCCTTCAGAGAACAAAATATATGGGTATGAAGGCTTTTATTTATCCAGGCATTTGTGCTAATAATATTATGTGAAGCCAAAATTAACTACCATGAATTCTGAAAAATACATTTACTCCAAAATATTTCAAGGAAAACACAAATTGTCTGGAAATCCTCAAAGCATACTTGACTCAGAAGAATTTTTGAGAATCATATACATTCTTATCTCTGAGCCTTAGTAAACAAAAAAATTGTAAAAAAAAAAGTCCTAAACATTTTTGACCCCCAACATTTAGCTAAGAATGTAGAATATAGTGCTAACATCCACGTGATTTTTTTCCCTTCAAATATTATGTTACATGTGTAACCCATGGATCTTGAGTTTATAGTCCACATGATTATGGCATTCATCCAGACTGATTATCAATTTATTATGCAAAATCTGGTCCAGGATACAGGTGTCAAACAGAAGCTTTACCTTTAAAAATTTTTTGAAACTTTTGACACAAAAAATAGGGCTTTATAATTTATCAACCAAGTATGGCAAAAAAATTTTCTACATCAACAACAAGGGATACAAGAAACCAACTCCACAACTGTGGTTTATTTGAAAGGTTTTGTAAAGATGGTTGTGGAAGAATGAAAGTTGATGTCCCCAAAGAAGAATATTAATTTTGATGAAACTGATGAAAAGATGCCAGAGAGCTCTTGAAAACACATGCAGAGAAATTAATAGCTATACTTTATGAGAAGGATATAATCCTTGTTTGAAGAAATGGAGACAACACAACTTTAAGAGGCACACTGTAGAACCACAGGTGCCATACACTTTGAAGGAATGTATGGACCATGCAAATCTAATCCTAAACATTATCCTTTTTAAATGTACAAGCTAAATGAAAAGTCCTATTTGAATACAGTTTTATGTCTCTTACTGTGATAGTTCAGATCCTCCAGAAGCAGAAACCAAGGCAGAAGAGTAAAAGAGCAATAGATTTATTGAGAGAAATGCTTAGGAAGAAAAAGGAGTGAGGGATGAGAAGTAGGTGGGTATTGACTTCAGACCACAATGGAGTTCTGACATTAGTGATGAAGGAATGAAGACCGTCTAGAAAGAGCCTCAGACTTTGAGAAAGTCTTGGGAAGTTGTTGGGGAGACATGGAGCACAGATTCCCCACTGAAGGCAACATACATGGGTCAGAAATGGCTGACTCTGATAAGTATCCTTGCTGTGCTCACTCATGGGGGAGGAGCAGTCTGAAGCATGCGGTTCTGGACTCTCTATAGCAGTAACAGAATGATAAGAAAATTATGTCGGTTCTGCTGGATCTGACAATATATCCGAAGCTTCCCTTTCCTCACCTAACTCCTCTGCATGTCACCCCCAACAATTCATCCGCTGACTGCTCCAAAAACCCTTGCCTCCTCTCATCTCAATTTTCTTTACTATCAAGCTCATTTAATAATGACTTAATATAGGAAGTTGCTTTTTAATACATTTTTGAATCTTATAATAAGTTTATTATTATATTTTAGTTGTAGTTCTTACTTTAAGTATAGATTTTTACCTTAAAATATCAATGTGTAAATTACACTATTTTGCATTCAATTTTTTTGTTAACAACAATATTAATTGCTCAGGAACAAGAGACAATTTTTTTTAGGATATTATTTGTTTATTTGAGAGAGAGAGCACAAGCAGAGAAAGCAGCAGAGGGAGAAAGAGAAGCAGGCTCTCCACTGAGCAAGGAGCCTGACACAGGGCTCGAGACTAGGACCCTGGTATCATGACCTGAGCCCAAGGAAGATGCTTAACTGACTGAGTCACCCAGGAACCCCAACAGGCAATATTTTAAATGCTTAACATCATATTATGATATAATGTAGATAGATGATAGATGATAGTTAGATAGAGAGATGGTAGATGTTTTTAGTGTTTTAATTACATTATAAAAACAAATTTGAAATTTTGGATTTATGTAGGAAGCTGTCAGGAAAAAATGCCATTATTTGCTGTAAAGTATTTGGCAACTTGGAGGATATCTAAGTTATAGTGACTTTTGGCCACAGGGTATACTCAAACTCAACATTTTATTCTAAGGACCTCTATCCAGTTCTCAGACCAACTTCCTCATTCATGACATGACATCACACATTTTATTCTATAGTACTAATGAAGAGCTTATAGTTACTTGAATGCATTATTCTGCTTCAGATTTGCATTTCTTCAGTTATGCTATTTTCCATTATAGAGTGCTCCCATTTACTTCCATCTTCCACAGCCTGGTTAAATCACACACATTCTTTTTTTTTTTTTAAGTTTTATTTATTTATTTATTTATTTATTTATTTGAGAGAGAGAGAGAGAGTGAGAGAGAGCATGATCGAGGAGAAGGTCAGAGGGAGAAGCAGACTCCCCGTGGAGCTAGGAGCCTGATGTGGGACTCGATCCCAGGACTCCAGGATCATGACCCGAGCTGAAGGCAGTCGCTTAACCAACTGAGCCACCCAGGCACCCAATCACACACATTCTTAAAATCTTGGCTTAACTATTATTTCTCCTAGTTAGTTGCATCCTCTCTTCTGTCCTTCATGTTCCATAGATGCCTGCTATATATATTTATCTTATCCCTTAGTCTTCAAGGTCAAGAACGAGCACTTATTCTTAGGTTCTAAAGATCTATCTCTTTCTTTCTTCCCAAGGCTTTTTTTCTGCTTAAAAAAAAATAATGAATTCCAGTGTATTTAACATACAGTGCTATATCAGTTTCAGGTGTACAGTACAATGAACAAACAATTCTATGCATTACTCAGTGCTTGTTGTGATAAGTGCACTCTTAATTCCCTTCACCCACTTCACCCATTCCCCCGGTTGCCTCATCTCTGGGGACCATGATATCAAGCCATTTTTTAATTTTTATTTTTTTAAAGATTTTATTTATTTATTTGACACAGAGAAAGAGACAGTGAGAGAGGGAACACAAGCCACGGGAGAGGAAGAGGGAGAAGCAGGCTTCCTGCTGAGCAGGGAGCCTGATGGGGGGCTCAATCCCAGGACCCTGGGATCACGACCTGAGCTGAAGGCAGATGCTTAATGACTGAGCCACCCAGGTCCCTCTTACCAAGGCATTTTTTAAAGAACAAAGAATAATTATAAAGAAAAAAATTCCGCTCACAAAAATCACTATCGTTTGTTGTGCTTGCTATAATTCTGAAAAGCTCTTCTGTAACTACAAAACCTTCCATAGCTAGTGTTCTCTTTCCCAACCTAAAGTGCTTATCAGATGAATTCGAAAAATATAAATCAATTCACTTGCATGTCTTTCATAACATGACCAGACTTCATGATTTGTACTTGAAGTTCATTTTTCTCTAAAAGGATCAATTACATAATCTTTTTCCCTGTAAATGATAAATAAGTTAATAATTTCAACTTCCACAGTAATATATCTAAATTAAAAGAGTTACTTGGGGATAGCTTTTTAAGCTTAATTAAAGCTTAATTAATAGCTTTTTAATTAATATTTGATGATGATCATACCAAGTCATATGAAATCTCTGCTGCCTATAATTTCTGATGTAAAAAGAAAAAAATAATTATTAAAATGGCTGATTTTAAAATTACTTAACATAAATTTTTCTATATATAGTATACCCCAACATATAATTACAAAGGAAAGTAACCTTGTATTTTTCAAACTACCTACTTATATTTTATATATTTTATCTGCTTATCTCAACTTTTGGGTAAGGCGGCAATGAATCTGACAAGATAGGTATCAGACTTAATTAATCAGGAAATACGGTATGCTCTGAAGCTGTTGTATACATGTCAGGATTGGCAAAATATCCACTTTCTACAAGCAAGAAAAAGTCATATTTCACAGTTATGATGCAATTACATTGTTATTTCACAGCTGTCAAAAAGCATAGTCTTGAAATATGACTTTTTAAAGTATGTACTTAAAAACTTTTCAATGTTTTAATGTATAATATTTCAGAGGCCCTATGAATATTGTAACTGGAAGCACCTTAAAGAAAGAAGATTAGCTAATAAAATCGTTTATATAATTTTCAATAGAACAAAAAACCCCTCTATATTATAGATTTGATGGGTATCACGTAGCCTTAAGTGTATATATATCAAACAGAACATGTAAAGTGAGCTAACAAAATTATAGATATTTAGTCTGACAAAGAGAAATTTAAGTATCATTCAAAACAAGAAACAAATTTGAAACTTGGTAAGGAATTATTTTTTTTAAATTTCCTTTATAACCCCCACAGACACAAAGTGAAAGTTGTATAGAAATACAACATAAGGGGCACCTGGGTGGCTCAGTGAGTTAAGCATCTGCCTTCAGCTCAGGTCATGATTCCAGTGTCCTGGGATTAAGTCCCACATCCAGCTCCCTACTCAGTGAGGAGTCTGCTTCTCCCTCTCCATCTGCCCCTCCGCCTGCTCCTTCTCTCTCTTAAATAAATAAAAAAAAATCTTTGAAAAAGAAGAAAAACCAAGAAATACAACATAAAAATATACTTAAGGAAATTGGGACAAATGGATAGGAGTACAATAATGAATAGAAATCAAGCTGATTTTAGTACACAAAATATGTACTCTAACATACTCTGCAATTGCTAAAAGTCAATTCAAATTAAGCTTTAAACTTCCTAATAGACAATACAAAGAAGCATTATTACATAAAATATTTACAGCATCAATGATGTAAAATATAGACCAGAATATCAAAAGCTAGGCATTAATATCCTCGTTCTGCATTCTGACAGAAATAATTCTGATGGGTTGACAGGTCACTCTATAATATCAAATCTTCCACAGCACACCTAAAATAATGCTGGTGTAGTAAGCAGCTTTTAAAATGGAATTAAAGTAAAAAAAGGAATAATAAAAAAAAAGTTTTATAAAAGGAGCCTAAAAAGAATAAAATAAAATTACAATATTAAAACAAAGAAATAAAAAAGATAAAAGTGGAAGTTGTGTATGTAGACACATTAAAAATTTTTTAATCTAATCATTTTATCAAGAATAATCTCCACAAGGTAGCCTCATAAAGAATGTTTTTGCCTCCGCATCTCACGCCCCTCAAGCAGCTTACCCCTAAATTACCATATATTATAAATATATTTCATGTTTGTACTGTGGTTGCATCATAGAAGCATAAAAATACAGCACAGTAGCATAAAATAATAAAAAATATTTCAAAAATATGAAAAGAGCTTAAAATTATCCCTGTTTTACTAACTTAAAATTATTCAATTTTTATCAATAGACTAGGTGTTTTTAAGAGGCTAATGCAGTGCACCTCACAACTAATTCCTTTTTGCTAAGTCTACTATTTAATGACATCACTGAAAACTCTAGTCCCACCTTTCACCTTTGCTTGAGATGACAAAAAGAGCTAGTAATACCAAAGATCAATTATTTATCTTCTGCCATGTTTTACTGTGAAGCCCAACTTAGCATTTTATTAAGAGGAAATTAGCTAGAAAATTTTGAGTGTTGGAACAGCATTCAGTACACTAACATTATGATTTGAAGAAATAAAGTTGACTTATTTTAACCAGAGATGGAGCATCATTCATCAAAACATGTTTCAAGCAACATTAATCCTGTGAGATATTGTGCAATTTCAAGAAATGAAAAACTAGAGAGCCACAAGTCACATTATCAAATCCATGGCTCTGTGAAATACTGGAGGAATTATTTTGGCATTTTCTGGAATTCATATAACCTCAGCATTTCTTTTTTTAATTTATGCAAAACACTGTAGTCAAAAGTAGAACAGATCAGGCTTAGCCTGGTTAGACAGAAACACAGCTAGAGAGTTAATAAACATAAAAAATTTAGTGAATGGTGAAACCCACAACTGAGACAGATTCTTGCTGCTCAATTCTAGAAATCGAAAATACTCCTAAAATATTTTATTGAGCTGGATCCTTAAAGCCAGTGTTTAGTAAGGAAGTTGTAAAATGTGTACAAAATTCTGGTTAGTTTTGTTGAGCTCATAGCTCTTATTTACTTCACAAATAAAGATATGCACAAAACGCCTTAGATAGTAATGATTTAGATCTGAAACTGGTATTCATAGAGAATTAGAGTAACGATTTGAATCATTAGGGTATAGTGTCAGTGTTTGTTACTACCAGCCTGATTTATAATTTTTAGGTCTAGTCTTAGGAACCTCTGCTGTACTTGAAACAAATTGCCTCCTTTCCTTTATACTTGGGATTGTTGACATCTATCCTTTGAAAAATGAATGATTCTAAATTAGAAAAATTTATTAGAATATTCACTTGAATGAAACTTTTGTTAAACGTAAAAGCAATATAAATATAACTAAATATCTACAGACATAAGCAATCATTGAATTATAAACCTTGTAGCAATGAGAACAAGAATGAGGAAGAGTGAATTTTACCATTTGTGTGGAAATTTCAGAAGTTTAGTTCATATGAGTTATAGTTTGATGACCAGAAAATGTATCATTTCAGTTTTGACCTTACTGGAATAAACAATAAAAATCTTCTTTAAAAAATGAGATTTTACGCAGAACATGCAACTCATTTATTTCTCTTTGCTGTATGTTGCTCATGTGAACTGACTTTTATTAGAATTGACAGGACTTATTTTTTCTCCCTGAAGTTCAGTGAAAACACCTTTCTCTCAACATGTTTGTCACAACCTTTGGACATACGAAAGCCCAGGGAGAAAAAAGTAAACATAGTCATACACATATCTATCCATATTTTGATATAACAAACCATTCAAGCAAGGAACTAGATGTTTAGAAGACTAGCAAAGGGACATAAGTCTTTCCTGGTAGGTCACCTGCATAAATTTTCTTCTTAAAAACATGTGACTTGTGCTCAACTATTGTTAACATGTCACTGGAGAAAAGAGAGCCCAGCAAGAAATAATAATTTTAGCAATTAACAAAACACACTTCATTAATTAAATAACTACACTAATAGACCAAATTTTAAAGTATTTAATACTCTCTTTTATTTAGAAAACCTGTTTCCCCTTGTGGACCAAAACAGGTTGGCTTAGTTGGTTAGCATTTGGTAATAAATCAGAGGTCCAAGCAAACTCTGAAAATGAGTTACTATTAGTAATTTTCCCCCTGCAATCTGCCTCACTGTAGGCCAGTTGTTTAGTAGTCTTTTTTTTTAATCATTGTCCAGATATGTTTAGAATTCACACAATTATTTTAACAATCTAACTTAATCTTCCTAAAAGCTACATATTATCTTTATGTCTATATGTATTATTTTCATTGTAACAAAACTTGATTTTTCCCTTTTAAACTTTCTTCCATCTCTTAATTCTTTTATTTATTTATTTAATTTATTTATTTTAAAGATTTTATTTATTTATTTGACAGAGAGAGATCACAAGTAGGCAGAGAGGCAGGCAGAGAGAGAGGAGGAAGCAGGCTCCCTGCTGAGCAGAAAGCCCGATGTGGGGCTCGAACCCAGGACCTGGGATCATGACCTGAGCCGAAGGCAGCGGCTTAACCCACTGAGCCACCCAGGCGCCCCTCTTTTATTTATTGATAATGCCATTGCTACCACAGTAACTCCAGAGCAACAGCCTCAAGAAACTTTAATTTCATTATTTTTGTTGTTCTTTCTATCATGGCCATACACCACATTACATAAATAGGAAAAAGTATTTGCAACTAAGTTTGATTCTAATTATCTCCCTCTTTCCATGGCCCTCACTGTTGACAAAGGTAGTCTCAACATCCAAGTGGTATTCATATCTTCCCATATTATTTTATTTCTTTCTAAGACTTGTTCTTTTTTTTTAATATTTTCCTTTATGTATTCTGTACAACCATGACAACAGGTCATTTTTCACACTGCCCCACTCCTCCTCCCCTTCCAGCTTACAATCTTTTTTTCTTAACTTTTCCTTTTTTTTTTTTTTTTTTAACACAGCTTCCTTTTCTTCTGTCAAAACTCTTCACATTTTTCATCTGTAAAATCCTACCAGTCAGAGAAAGAGAAAATAAAATAGCATCTTTATATCATAGACCTAGTTTGTCCCTGCTGGCAGAAGCAACCTGAAGAAACCTAAAAAAAAACTGCTTTTATACTTTTCTGGTTTTTACCACTAGTCTGCAAATTAATTACAGGGAAAAAATTGTATGAATCTTCTGGTAGATATTCAAGAATAAACCTAAATTTGGATAAATGATATATATTTGTTGAAGTAATAAATTAATTAAAAATATAATTTTCTATAGTACCCAGTAATTTTCTATATGAAATAAATTATTAGATACATAGTAGATATTCAAAAATAGTTTTAAAAGAAAAGAAACTAGTTGAATATGGAACTATAGAAAGAGGTGTTTGTTTCTGTCCAAGATGGTGTAACATACCGGATTTAT